>NC_031982.2:26041782-26341782 GCF_001858045.2 Oreochromis niloticus
CACTTCTTCACCTGCTTGTGGCCAACCACTGAGTTGTTTTGCCACAACTCGAGCAAACCAGAATCATACCCAGCGAGGAGCACGTCATCATTCTGACAGAAGCACAGAGCTGTGACCGAGCCTTTCAGGTTTGGAGGACTTGCTGTGGAAAAAAGAAGAAACACAATTTTCATAACAAAAGCTGTATAAGGACCCTTAATACCAGTGTAATTACTAAGATAAGGCTACATAGGGCACCAGTTTAGCTCACAGCATGTGTTCAGTGGTACTTATTTTATTTTTAGATTTAAAAAAATCTTCTTTGATTAATTCAACAGTGGGAGATATGAGTATCAATAAGAATTTCTTCAATCTTTTTCACCATCATTCATTTATGTTTTAAAAGGTACAACAAGTTTTTTTGAGGCTTTTTTTTTAAATATAAAAAAAGAATATTGTACTCATAAAGACACATTGATTTGTGCGTAATTGCATCTGAAACAAAAATGATGCACTCTCGTAAACTTTAAATGCAGTCATTATAAGTACATAGATTTGTGTGCTGGATTGTGGGCACACCATTTTGAACACGATGACCGAGATGGACATCGCAGTTAATTGGTTCAAGATTTCCTGAACTGAAGTCTGGGCTCTAACACAAGGATGTTTTTTTTGAAAGGAAATGAAAATTATAAGGAGTTTTAAAGACATTTTAAGTAGCTAATTTTGCACAATATTGGTGAGAAATTTTAATGGGAACATGGAAAGATAATTAAAGACATTAATATTCAACATGATACCGCTCTCTTTCTGCATCGCTCTATATAACGTCCTCCTTATCAGTGCACAAAAGGGGAGCATTTTAAACATCATTACTCATAATCACTTACAGCTGCAAAAGGCCACATAATAATGCGTCGTTAACCAATTTTCAAATGTTCATTACCTAATTGCAGATGATAAATACTGACTTTTTAATACAGTAAAACAAATAAATACCCGGAGTTAAATCCATTTTCAAATTTGAGATGTTTCTACTGGCTTACTGTGCCAATTTATGGACCATAAGCTGAAGCCAAACAGCTGGTACTAAAATAATAAAAATGAGAGATTTGTAGCTCCCTAAAAGTTGATTTTATTCACCTGGACGCAGCGTTTTCAGTGGGAGAAACGTTTCGTCACTCATCCAAGTGACTTCTTCAGTCTCAGCTGGCTGCAGGTTCCCAAATCTTATAAACAGTACATTTGCACAGTGACTGAAACTAGCACCACTGAAGGAACAATGGGCTGGGAGACTGGTTCCTTGATCATTAATATGCAAATTCTCATGACGATTGATCAACAACCACTGATCAAAGACCACTGATCAATGGCCATGAGTACCAGTCACAGAGAGTTGGGGAATGGCTGCAATCACAGCATTGTAAGATGGTGACAGATGTACCCTTAGGGCCCCCTCCTCGATTCAGAGATGGTCTTTCCCTTTTCATGTAAATGGCCTCCTTGACTCCGCGCTCAAACCAGCGTTCCTCCCTGTCCAGGATGTGTACATCCTCATCATTGAAAGAGTCTCCACTGGCCTGTAGGTGTGAATAGACTGCAGAGTCCTGGCCTGAGGAGGTAGCTCTTCTGTGTTGTGCCATCTGCTTCACCAGAGGTTGTTTGGTTTCCCCGATGTATAAATCCTGGCAATCCTCCTGGCACTTAACAGGGTACGCTATGTTACTCTGTTTGTGTCTGGACCAATTTTTGGCGCAATTTTGGGGGTTTAAAAGCCACAGAGACACTGTGTTTAACTGTTCCGATACTCCTAAAACATACGGGATCACTACGGGTTTTTGCTGAGCTTTCTTTAGGTGCCGTCCCAGCAGATTTGTAGACACTTGTGAGTTGATAATTATGCTGTGTACCATTTATATAAATGGTATAAAAGTAAAAGTCTCAATTTAAACCAAATTTTTTTTTACCTGTTGTCCATGTCCAGCATCGCAGCGAGCGGTCTTCAGAAACAGTGAAGAATTGAGGGACTCTTTCCTTGCAAACAACCCCATGAATCGCACCGCTGTGACCGCGAAACGTGCTAAAGTGCTCCACCTGGAAATAAACAGACATATCTAGTCAGTGAGAAAAATACAACTGAAGAAGCAGCAGAACACTTTAAAAATTCAGAGGATTTTTTTTATTTGTTTGAGAGACCTGTAAGGGTTTCCAAAATTTCACTGTGCCATCATCAGACGCTGTAAAAACGGACATTTCTTCTGACTTCACTTCCTTCCCTTTGTCTTAAAAACAAAGAGTGGGCTTAGAAATATCAAATATTAATTTCAAAATATGCAGTATTAACTCACTACAGTGTACTGAATGATGGAAAGAGGAGGAGACTGTGTGTGTAATCAGTTCACAGCATGTTTTCTCAGGAGTGGTACCTGTATTTGGGAGGAGAGAGCAGTGGTGTATGCGTGTCACGTGAGCAGAAATATGGCAGATTTCAGTGTTTGTTTCCCACTTCCAGACATGCAGTGCCCCCTCTGCACAGCTGGCTATCACATACTGTCCCTGCACACAGAAAACACCACAAAGCAGGTCAACACAGAAGACAACTGAAGAAGACAATTAAACACTTCTTTACAGTGTACACAATTTATAGAGCTTGTTTACTAAAAGCTGCATAAGTGACTCACCAGACAGCAGACAGAGGTAAGTGGACTTGTCCAGGAGATTTCCCTCAGACACTGCCCAGCCTGAAGGTCCCACAAACAAAGTCTGCCATCGTTTGAAGAGCTTAACTGGAACAAAAACAAAAAAACAAATTTTTGAAAGCACTTGTATGTTACTTAAATGTAATTATCAGATATGCGTGTCTGTGCATTGCTCCCATACAGTATGGGTGCAACTTGCCCTCCAAGCTTGCTAGCCCTAGCCTTAGCTGATAAATTAACACTCCATCTGCTTATGCAAATATGGCCACTTTAGGCTCAAAAAACAAGGAAAAACAGAAAATTAGTTTAAAAAAAAACCAACCAAACACAGACCCCACCCATCCAAACAACAACAACAACAACAACAACAACAACAAAACAACCCAAACATGCACAGCAACCTTCTTCGATACACTGTTTATTAACTAAATGAGCCAAATTTTTCCATAAAACCTTTCTACAATGTAGCTGTACAGCATTGCTTGACTAAGTTTTTTTTTATTATTTTTTTTAAATTGAAAGATTTGACCATACACAGTTTAACTATCATGAATACAGTACATACGACTAAAGAATTTTTACATGAAATCTTGTGATGCCACCTGTTGCCTGTCTTTAGTTGCCCTGTTGAATTTGATCTTGTTGTGCTGTGAGGTAGCAGTGCAATATGGAGTCAGGTGTGAGACGTTTTAGCACCAATGACACTAAAAAGGGGAGAAAAATTTCAAAGCTCATAACCCTGATAAGGATCAGGCATAGGCCACTATTTATATTTTTCTTTCCACTGGCTTACAATAACTGTGATTGTAGTAAAGGACAAAGGACACTTGTTTGGTTGGTCTCGACATGCCCCCATCCCCATTTTAATATAACATCACAGCTTTATATATATAATTATTTTGATCCCTTGGCTGTGGGCCACAGATCCCACTTTCAGAACCACTGGTTTATGAAACAAACAAAATATTTAAAAAAAAAAAAAAAGAAAGAAAGAAAGAAGGGGAAAAAAAACAACAACAACAAAAACAAAAACAAAAAAACCACCCACCACACAGTCTGGAGTCCAAACGCAGCCTGTGATCCAGTCTCGGTGAGCATGAGGCAAAGTCTTAGAACGAACAGCAGGAGCAGTCACATCCCACACCATCAGAGCCTGAAACAATCAAATGTTTATGATAACAGGTGAAGAGAAAATCAATGTAGCTCTCTCCAGAGGTGGAATATAACAAGTGCATTTAATCAGCTACTGTTAGTGTTTATGTACTTTATTTTTCTGCATTCCACAGTGAAACACTACACTTTTAATTACACTACATGAGTTTTAGGCAAGGCAAGGCAAGGCAAGTTTATTTATATAGCACAATTCAACAGCAAAGTGATTCAAAGTGCTTTATAGAGACATTAAAAAACAATAAATAAAAAGCATGATTTAAGCATGTTTTAGTTACCTTATAAGGTAATTTAAGTGTACCAAAAAATCTCACATGTTTAACTCCATGATAAAGGCACATATGCACACTTTGCCAAATTGGGCAGTATCCCTAATCTGAATCTATGAAGCACTGCAACTACATGATATTATTATTATTTTGTTTTTAAGTAAGAATAAACCAGAATTCATGATTTCACCTTCTCAAATGAGACAATGTTCTCCCCCCTCTAATACTGATTTCATAGTTGTAACCTTTTATTGAGGTACTCTCAGGAGGTTCAACAAAATAAGCACTGGTTTCACGTCTCTGGGTAACTGTGATGGCATTTCTCAACATTTTCTGAAAGCTGAAGGGGGAAAAAATCTGCCAATTCCTTCCATTAGCACAGGTACCTGATCTTTTCCACCAGACAGCAGCTGTGCACCATCTGGACTGAAAGCCAGACACGTGACTCCTCCATTATGGCCCCTCAGTATTGAATTTGGCTGGATCGGAGGGTCACAGGTCAGATCAGACAATAACCACAGCCCAATGGTAAAGTCATCTAATTCAAAGAGCAACATTATAAAACATTTTTAGACATAATTCAAACTGACTGGAACTTGAGGAACTTTTGATAATGCATCACTACCACCAATCATACCTACCTGAAGCTGTCGCCAGGTACGTGGAGTTTTGTGCGAGTGCCTGGATGGTGCCCGATTGCACACCAAACACTCCCACCATTTCCAGGACTTCCTTCATTCCCTCCTCTTCTTCTTTTCTCTTCCACACTCGCAGACATTTGTCACTTCCTCCAGACACCAGCAGATCAGTGTCGGTCTGCTCTGCTTCTAAAACGACCCACAGCATGCACGGTACAGACACGTCCAGGTCCACGGAGGCCCAAAGCTTCTCACCTGAAAAATTAATTTTTGTTACAGTTGGTTTCTTTAATAGTGCCCACACTTATTCCAGAGAGCAAGGAAGGAAAACACCTAGAGGAGATGCTTTGAATTTTAATGCAAGAGATGTCTTTTTTGAGCCACTGGCCCCACTTTATATATACATATCTATCTCTATCCATCTCACACACACACACACACACACACACACACTTTCTTCTAGTGATTCCATCTGGTAAACATTTGTGAAACATTCGTAGCTCATAACACACCTGATCTGAGGCTGAAAAGTTTGATGCCATCAGCGTGGTATCCCACAGCAACATAGTCTCCATTCACAGCCACACACAGAGCAGCAGGCTGAGACGTTACAGCCTTTAGCTTTTTCAGAGGAGGTTCCTGCATCCACTAAAAAAAAAAGAAAAAAAAAAGAAACATGAACATGAATATGCTAAAAGAGGGCATCTGCACTAGAACATGTAGAACTACATGAATATATGAATGAACAGGTTTTTCCTTTAATAGAGCCCCACCTTAACACTTAACATCATCAGTACAAGATCCTTGTAAATGTGCAGCATCATTAAAGTCAAAGGTGGTCCAGCAAAATATTAGAACTTACATCATCGCATTTTAATGCAGTGACAGAACGTCCAAGTCCTCCAGACCAGAGGTTGAGCTGTTTGAACAGAAAAAACAGAAATGGGAGGTGGTGATGATTAGCTTTATGATCACTGAAATCTTTGTTTGTGAGAAGATGCTGGTGGCTGTTCCTGCACTGACTTTCACCTGATAACTGCACTATGACTGCTTCAGAGGTGGTGCTTTTTGAGGTCGTTTTTGAGAAAATAAACAGCAGTGTCAAATCAGTTACCTCAGAGAGATCAGAAAACAACCAAAGGCCATCTCCAAACGTTGATTCTGTTCTTCTGGACGTAGAGTTTTCTGAAAACTCTACGTCCAGAAGAACAGAATCAACGTTTGGCGATTTACTTACCTGGATGATTGAGAATGCATCAAGACGTTTTAAACCAAAGGCTATGTTATACAAAATCAAATGGTGATTAAAATAAGCAACATTTGAAGGGAAAAGCAGAAGCTTTATTATGTGGTGACTGATGCCTCACCATGTGATCAGAGCCAGCGCTCAGAAGCATGGATCCTTCCTCCAGGAAGGTGAGGGACTCTGTGGCTTCACAGTGAGCCTGGAAACATCCCACACAGGTAGAGGTAGGCACTGACCACACCCTCACCTCCCCAGACATGGAGCCAGAGCAGAGCATGGAGGAGTAGGGAGAAAAAGAGAGACTGCGCACTGATCGTGTGTGGCCGCACAGGGACTGATGGAGAGAGAGAGAAACAGTGAGTGCATTATCTGAAATACTTCTTCTTTCAGCTGTTCTTTATTAATAATAATAATAATAATAATAATAATAATAATAATAATAACAATAACAATAACAACAACAACAACGATAAAACTTTCAAAAAAGCCCTCTTCTGCTAAAAAACTGGTCCAACACAAACATAAATTAAAAATAAATATCTCCGTTTCAATAGACCACACCCCCTTTTGTAGACACATCTTTTCATTGGTTCCGATATTCCATACTTCAGTTATATTTATGGTCCAATTTTTTTTTCTCCCGTAGATTTTTAGCAGAACTGATTTATGTATTTTTAACATACATTCATTGTGAAAATGAAATAACATGCAACATTCAGCAGTATTGAGCTCACTGTTAGTTTTTTATTCTTGAGCCAGTTCCACATGATCACATTTCCATTCCAACAGCCAGCAGCCAGAAAGTGACCCTTAGGGTCAAAGGTCACACAGTTCATAGGGCTTCTGCTGAGCACGGAGGACACTTCAGTACCTTTATCAGAAGACCACACCTGAAGAGCAGAAACAGGTTTGGTTAATATAGTGAAAGAACGATGTCAAACCTGGCACTGCAGCATCAGGCTGTAAACCATAATAAAGCAGCTGCACGAATGACTAACAACACATCCCAGCTTAATCATCACTTTCACCCTCAGGGAGACAGACTAGAGTTGGAGAACAATTTCAACTTCCAATGATTAGGAAAAAAAGAAAGCAAAGTTACTTTTTTATGCAACTGTATCTACATTAGGGCTGCTCAACTTTGGCAAAACTCATAATCATAAGTGTTGAACATTATTATACACAGACACTGGAAAAATAGTGGACATATTACACCTTTCTCTGAACCTTAATTACAACCTAGCTGATACTGAAGATTATTTCTTTCAATGAACACTCTACAAAACTAAATTACATAACACTGTTTGTTTTTGATCCACATGGGCTGGCATTCCTGAGGCCCTATTTCAAATGATACTGAATCAAGAAAGAAGTCGAGGCAGAAAAACAAAAACATGAAGAGTTTTCTTTTTAGTGTTACTTTAATCATGAAGTCGAGGGAAACCGTGGCGAGGTGCTTCTTGTCTGCAGTGACATCACTTCCTGTTATCATATTAGTGTGGCCATCAATAAGAGCAGTCCTACACAAACACAAGTAAAATGATTTTAAAGATTCGGTGCTATATTTGGAAAGTTTTAAATCTAAACCTTTCTTTTAACCCTTCTCTCACCTGCATCCATTTTCAATGTCCCACACTTCTATTCGCCCATCAAATGAGGTGGTAGCAAGACGTCCGTCCTTCAGGAAGACACAGCTTGAGATGCCGTCACAGCTGCTGATCAGAGACTTCACCTCCTGCTCGCAGCCAGGAGAAAGTACATATTAGACATTTTTAAAGGCTTCTTATTCTCAGCAAGTGTGACAGCACATTATTTATGTATTAATTCATTTTTGTTTAATCAGGGTAGAAAATGTCTCAGCTAGAAAAAAAACAACAAACGCACAAAGTTCACATTAATGACAATAAATATCAACTGGAAATTAACTACACACAAACATGGACAATGACTCCAGTCTGCTACTGATCTCACAAATTCAAAGCATGAATACAAGCTGCAGAGTTAATCCATAACATTATAAAATGTGTTTGTACCCGTCCAGTCTGCGTGTGGATGAAATGCAGAGTTCCCTCTCCGGTGCCAACCACCATCATCTGGTCATCCTGGCTCACAACCAGAGAGGTGGGCTCCGAGGGGAAGGTCGACAGCAGCTCGCTGAGTTCAGGAGTTAAAACGCACAAGAATTTCAACACAATAAAACAATATGGACTATATTATCCAACATAAATACATATTATTTGTTTTGTACTTCTGCTGGTATTACTGATCCCACAAGTACATTTACCATTTCCTATAATATGAGCATCTACAATTTACAGTATACACTGCAGAAAAGATGCAGAAAGATGATTTTTTTTTGTTTGTTTTTTTGTTAAAGTAAAAGCGCCCATAAAAATATGTACTCTTGGACAACAGGCAAAAAGTCTTCACGAATTAAAAAAAAAAAAGTTCAGTTGGTGACCTCTAGTGGTCAGGAGATACCATCAAGTTCTGCAAAGCTACTGCAGAAACATGGCAGAGCAACACAATGGACTTTCCTTTCTTTTTAGAGGATTAGACCCCAGTTAACACAGAATTATCAACCTTATCTTCAATTTCTGTATAAAATATACAGCAGGGGAAGGGGAACTCCAGGCCTAAAGGGCCGGTGTCCTACAGGTTTTAGATGTGTCCTGTATCCAACACAGCTGATTTAAATGGCTAAATTACCTCCTCAACATGTCTTGAAGTTGTTCAGAGGCCTGGTGATGAACTAATCATTTGATTCAGGTGTGTTGAGCCAGGGTGATATCTAAATTCTGCAAGACACCAGCTCTCAAGGCCTGGAGTTC
This sequence comes from Oreochromis niloticus, assembly GCF_001858045.2. Taxonomy (NCBI): domain Eukaryota; kingdom Metazoa; phylum Chordata; class Actinopteri; order Cichliformes; family Cichlidae; genus Oreochromis; species Oreochromis niloticus. The sequence goes on from NC_031982.2 coordinate 26,050,615, forward strand.
CCCATCCCTGCTTTAAAGTATGACTTCTACAAGCGAGCGCATGCATGCATGCATGCAAGCAAGCAAGCAAGCAAGCAAGCAAGAAAGCAAGCAAGCAAGAAAGAATTTATTTATTTCGAACATGCAAATATAATTGAAATAACAACAGAAAAAAAAAACAAACTTAAAAATCATCAAGTTTTCATGTATACATCTATGTCTACAGAATGCGTGTGCTCGAAAAGGAGTAGGATGAAGTTTACACTTTTCTTGTTCCTACCCCCTTATTTCAAATTTCATTGCTTACAAATCCATATCCAGGATTCAGCATTATTTGATCATATATGGTTAACTATATACAAGTCTAACACATCTAACATACACAAATAAAACCATTTTCAGCACGTAAACCAGAACAACAACAAACTACATTTTTACATAAACTAATCACCCTGTCTATAACACCCGCTTAACCTCTGAGCTTATTTAATATCTATGTGACAAACATCTTAATGAACACTTAAGGTTGGGTTACTCAGGCCTTGATCTATAAAAAAAATGAGGACACAATGAGACAACTCAGTCACTGAGAGGAAGATTTCATATATTCATGCAATTTATTATTTTTGAACAATCGTGTGAATTTTTGTATTGATGTACTTGTCTTGATTTCATCTGTACAGGTGTTCCACACACTAACTCCTCTGACTGTAATGCTCTGATATTTTACATTTGTCCTTACTACTGGCTTGCTGAACATAAGGATTCCTCTCAGGTCATGAGTATTTGGTCTTATTTGGAACAAGTTCTGAATGTTGTGGGGCAAAGATTTATTCACTGCTTTGTACATTGTTTGCGCAGTTCTGAGGTCAACCAAATCTTTAAATTTGAGAATATTTAATTTGATAAAAAGTGAATTTGATGGTTCTCTTGAAGTAGTTTTATTTATTATCCTTATTGCTCTTTTTTGCAGAATGTATATTGGATGGGTGTGTGTCTTATACGTTCATGTTCATGTTGGTGCTAAACCTTTACTCTTAATGTCTTTTTAAAGTGCTGCATGACCACTTTTATTACAGTAAGAGACATCAAGAACTCTTCTACTGACTTCTACTAACAATAAAAAAAACCAAATCACCTTGAAGGAAAACCCCTTACCTGATTTCTTCACCATCCCTGTTCCCGTCAATGTTCAGACACTCAATTACCCGCACTCCTCCTTTGCCCACCATGCCTTTTCCCCAGGTGTTAGCAGAGGTCTCTTGAGGTTCATTGAGGGCCTGCTGAATGAAAAGAGCTGGCCAGGAGGAGAGTGTGGAGGCATGACGCCGCAAGAAATTACGGCAATCGTTTAAATTGTCCTGGACGGCAGCTGAGGGGACAAAAAGAAACTGGAATGAATAAAACAAACACCTGGCAAGGATTTGTGGGTAAAGTACTGTTAAGCACTTACATGATGGTGCAGACTCTTGCTTCTTATCTGCAGAAATTACAGGATATAAATATCAGGAATTTTTGAGGAGTGTAATCTCAAAAAACACATTTTAAAATATGAACAGCTGCACACAGAAGCGGTGTGAAAAATTAAAAGGAAACCCCCCTAACAGGCTTCAGAAAGTTACTCACCATACCAGCTGTATGTCTCTAGGAGGTGGTGCAGGAAGCCGTGGCGCACATTAGCATAAAGGAAATAATAGCTGGAAAGCAGGAAAGAAAGTTCCTCCAGTTGTCCACTTTGAATCTAAACAAAGCCAAACAAAAGCAGTGAGAAGTTAAAATCTTCAAGAAATATCAACTGTAGCTACGATTCATAGAAGATTATGACTTAATACAATTTATTTTGCTTTATCTGCGGTAATTATAATAAATTACTGTAGTGGTTTTTTTGCTGAATTTTATTAATATTCATGTTGCGCAGCATGAATTAATGATGGAAGATTCCTAACCAGGCTAGAAGGCAGGTGCATGATAGAGTTGGCTTCACAATGAAGGAAGGTATTTTGACCCCGAGGGTCAGCTTGTGTCCACAGATGAGCTGTGGGGAAAAAAAAACCAAAAAAAAAACCCCACCGATACATTTACAGCGGTTTACACTCAGTGTACTAAAAGCCAATTATGCGTACTTTACCTGCCAGTGTGAGGTGAGCTCTGGTTTTGTCACTTTCTGTGGGGAGAAAAAAGTCCTCAAAGGCTCGCTTCACCTCTGGATTGGTTAATGCCAGCAGGTCGTCAGTGTTGTGGCAATGAGATGGACCAATCAGACTGCAGGAAAAGATTCAAGTGTAATGCTTATTTAAAACTTTGTAATATGTCTTAAAACTCTAAACACAATCGGATCAAAACCTGAGACAAAACTTAAAGGGAAGAAAAGGGAAAATAAAGGATATTGTTTATTCTTATTAATATCTGAGTTGTGAAGAAAGAGAATTCAAATAATTACATAATAACAATACGGTATTATCGATTACTAAAGAAATTCAAGAAACCACACAGACCACTGCCTCTTTTTCCATGAACACAAGGTAATATGTCATAAAACTTTAAATAATATGCGTATATGCTCTGGGCTTATACCTTTGTAAACTCTGTACTAAGCAGGTGAAGGTTGCCATAGGAATGCGTCCTTTGGGCTCTCTGGACAACTGCAGCACTTCCTGCCATGTGACCTGTCCATCCCGTGAAGACAAATCATTGCATGTGTTCAACACGGAGTACAACTCTCTCTCCTTCAGCCCTGTGGATAAAACGAAGGAAATGTTGAGGCAGAGTAGGTCACTTTACTTTACGCTCACTCCTCAAATCAGACTTCTGGCTAGAAGGAGTGTATAAACATTGATTGAGCTATTATACATACAAGATGAGTTTATTAAAGTTATTATTATTAAAAACAACAACAGCAACAAGTTTTTAAATAAGATTTCATGTTATTTGAGCTGTTTTCCAGAGGTCTGAGGCAACAACTATAAAAGGTACAATGCATTCAATGTGTATACAGCCAGGAAAAGATTTGTGTTTCTGTGTGTGGACAGAGCCTGTGAAACAGTTTAAGTGTGGAGTTGACACAGTATCCAAACATAAATAACCTCAAAAAGAGGTTATTAGGCGACTAATAGGATACAAAGAGAAAAAAGGTAAATTTCAGTGAATGTCTCTGTTTAGTAAGTTACTACTTCATATTTAGTTTACAATTAAATTTCCAAAGGTGGAGGTATTTAACTTTGATGAGTGGAGGTAAAAGTTATGGTGTTGTAAAAACATGATGATACAATAGTAATTTGTATTTTACACCGTGTATGTATTCTGTTATTTGAAATATGTATGTATGTTGTCACTGAAGTTCATATCAGTAATGAAGCTGGATAAATAATAAATGATAACTTATGGAGAAGGTGTTGGATTAAACACCTGCACTTCCTCCCACTCCTATTCTATATCTAAACCAAATCAGGATACATGGAGCGGTATGGGAGTGTATTCGGCTTCATTTTGTATAGTAGTTCTGTTAAAAAGACCTTTTATATATTGTTTACATGATCAAAATAAGTTGAAAACAACAACAGTACTAACACACAACAATGATAACAATAACAACATTTTTTATATATCAATTATAAAGTTATTGTGAATTCTCTGGGGATTATTCAAGGATAAATGTGCAGTTAACATATGATATTGGGACAGCAATCTTACCTGTGGTGCTGACAGTGAGTGTAGCCAGGGCCCAGCGGAGTCCCAGCATGCCTCTGTACTGTGAGCAGAGCCTCTGCAGGCTGTACTGCACCAGCTGTCTCAGAGACTGCGGCAAGTCCTGCAGGCTCTCCTTCAGCTAGGACGCAAACACAGAAGCCGCTTTCACACATGAACTCCAGACAATGATGTACAAAGTTGCCTTTTCTTAAATATAACATGCAACTAGCGTGTACATAGGAAGCCACCTCTGCACACAGGAGGAGGCAGGATAAAGGCCAAATGTGTAAACAATGAATTCTCCTGGCAGTTGGTTACTCTAGTGGACTACTGGACATCACATGGTATAAGGAGCCGGCAAGTTGAAGACCGTCTAATGTGGGAACAGATACTAGACAACTCCAAAAATTGGAGGCTGACAATGAAGTCTAAAGTCTAGAGGAAATGTATACCAAGCTAAATAATTAGCAGAACAGTTCATTTGCAGTCAAGCAGATCCTGCACTGGTCTGTTGTGGAAGAGAGAGCTGAGTGTGAATGTGGCGATTTACTGGTTAAATTACTTTTCTACCCACCTCCATGTTCCTACATGTAAAATTAAATAAATATTCAAGTATTTTAGTAATCTTCCACTAAACACTGTATTAATATTTCAGCATTTCTTTATTACCTTTATTGTAGTTACATGCTAGATTAGATTTTCACATAAATTAAAATACCAGAGAGAAGGAGGCCAAAGCAGTGAGTTCGAACCTTGTCAAAAGAAGCAAAGTTCCTCAGGTCTTCACAAGCTAGGTGCAGGTAAAGAGGACTGACTGCTCCCTTCTTGGATATTAGTGTCTGGAGCTGGAGACACACACACACACACACACACACACACACAAGCATAACATAGTGTAAAAATGGATATAAAAGACAAATTTAACCATCCAAAGAATGTTTTAAAGTCAAAGATATCATAAGACCTGGTTGTTAAAAGCAGAGTTGCTGAGTTTCTTGCCAAATGCATCCAGTTCCTTCTGAACGATCTCCTTTCGGTCTGGCAAGGTAAGCTGTCCCAGCGTAAACAGGAGCGTCCCTTTTTTCTTGGTTAGCGTTTGTAACAGAGCTGCTTTAGACGTGATGCTCACCACCAAACAGACACCCTGTTAAGACCAGGATTATTTGAGATTAACCGCGGTTAAAACTGAAACATAACCAAAGTAAACAAATGGATGAGCAGCCCTGCACATTACTCATATAAAAAAAAAAAAATGATGAAAACAGGGATGAAAAAAAATTGTAGTTTTTCGCCTGCACATAAGATTTCGTTTTTGCAGGTCATCAACTTTCAAATATTTTAATGCAAAATAACAGTTGTGCACACCAGAGAATAAAATGATCTATTTGATTAAGATGGGCTGTATCTGAACTTATAATAAGTAAAATTGCAGCAGGTCCCTTGAAATAAATGTATCTGAGTTGCAAATCTTTTCTATTTTTTTATGTGTGATGTAGCACCTTTTCTCCCCAGGTGACCCGTGGAAGCTGCTGTGGGATCCAATCAGAGCTGATCTGACCTCTGCCATCCTGGACAAGATCTACCCCATCAACTAGCAGCACCAGAGGTTTGTTCCTCTTCATATTACTTAATGTAGAGTGAAACTCTGACAGCAAATCTCTGAGAAAAGGAAAAAAAAAAAAAAAAAAAAAAATCGGTCATGAAACAGACAGCTGGAAACCACTGTAAGGGAACAGATTACATGACCAAAAAGTTACTTACTTATACGAGTGAGGAAAAGGTGATTCCTCCTCTGTGCCCTTTATCTTTCTAAGCCACCTAACAAGACACCGAAGGAGTTTTTCCACAGAGTGTGCTGATTGGCTGGCAGCTGTAGAGTAAGAGATTACATTGCAGACGAGGTTTTTCCTGGACTTAACTCCAGTCCTGAGGGCCTCAGCTAGAGCAGCCTGTGTGTGGAAACAATAAATATACATTTAGGCCAGAATATATTTGACCATATGAGCTCTAAATACCAGCTCAAAAGATGATGAATCAAATCGAAATAACAAACATAACATTACAAAAGGGATTTGCAACTTTCTAAATTAATTAAAATGACTTTCTGAAATCACCCTTTAGAACTTGTTCTTGTTTTTAATATAACTGTGTAAACATTACACAGGTTTTACTATATTATTGTTTATTTTTAAAATTGTATTACGCTTACTTATAAATGAGACATTTAGTCTCAATAGGATTACCTGTATAAAAAACAATAAACAATACAAAATAAATAAACAAATAAATAAACTACAAATAAAATGTCTCGATGCATGCTCAGTCATGAACAATGGGCTGTGAGGTCAGTTCTTTGGTCATTAATATGCAAATTGTCATGACCATTGATCAGCAACCACTGATCAAAGCCCATTGTCTATTATGTTTCTCTAATGCCATCCTCTAAAACAGCGGTCCCCAACCCCCAGGCCATGGACTGGTACAGGTCTGTGAGTCGTTTGGTATCGGGCCACGAGAGTTGAGGGTCGGGTGTGAAATTTATGGTTGTCAGGGTTTTTAAGGTTATTTTTTTAATCGTTTTTATCGTTAACTTGGTTTCCTTGGGTCTTTTCCCGTGTGTTATGAATAAATCTTCCTTTTTTTTGGTACCGGTACTGGTTTTACTTTGTTGTATTTATCAGCAACACCTTAAAGGCCGGTCCATGAAAATATTGTAGGACATATACCGGTCTGTGGCACAAAAAAGGTTGGGGACCGCTGCTCTAAAAAGCCTGTTTGGAAAATTAGCTGGAAAGTAAAGACTAAGTAAGTACGTGAACTCCAACACATTTCTTTTCATTTCCGTTCATCTGAAAATCTTAAGATGTTTGACCTCTTATGATAATTGGGATTGCCTGGTAGAGAGAATGAAACCTTTCCTTACCTAAAAGGTTACAGGTTACAAATCTAACCACGTGTTTTTGGAGTTTTTGAGCTTGAGTCTTTGAGAAGTGCACAAGATAATAACTGACTGTTGGCTTGTTATGCAACTTGGAGAGGAAACCACCAATCAATTAATCAATTAGTTACAAGCAAAAATGCCGGAAAATCTACCTCGTTCTAAAGCATTTAAAAAGTTCAGATGCCATACTTAATTTTGATGCCTTCATGTGGTGTTTCTTTCATTATGTCCACCTCCTACACGTGCAGCAGGTTAGAAGTCTTTCAGAAATTTACCATGAAGACAGTTTTGCCTTCTCCAGGTCCTGCCTCCACCACAATCATCCCTCCTTTGGTCTGGGCCTGCTCCACCAAATCCACAGCGTTAGACAGGAGCTTCGACCTGCCAAAAAACTGCCTCTGCATCGCCTCCTGGTGGACCTCCTGCTCAAACACCTCTGATGCAGCCTCAGCCTCCTCAGCCTCCTGTGAGATGTTTAATTATGAAGTGTTTTATTGAGCCGATTAGTAAGGTGCAGCATTGCAGAAAATCTAAGAATAAAGATACTGAAGTGGATCATATCAGAAGATTCTACCTCTACAAGCGAAATAGCTCATCAGAGCTTATCAGACTCACGTCGACAAACAGCTTTTTGACAGCCATCCAAAGGTCCTCCAGCACAGCCTTGCCAAAGTCCTCCAGGTTTTTCAGATATGGTTTCCCATCCACAACGCCTCCCCACTCACACGAATAACTATAACACAGGGAAAGTTAAAGCAAGTGAAATGTGGTTTCATTTCTTAAAGCTGAATGCTAACTGACTTTTTCAGGACTGAAAAGCATTGAAATATTTAATTTATCCAATAGAGATCAGAACAGAAACCTGGACATTTCCAGGTGACTTTGTTCATATAAAAGTCACCTTGTCTAATTTGACAATAATTAACATCAAACTTATCAGTTATTTATTATGGTCTGTGGGGTGAAACACATAAATAAGTAAAATACAACTGGTGCAATTTGCAGACCTTTTCCCTACCTGCTCATCTTTTAAGGCTTTTAACTTTGGTACAAACATAACATTTAAGACCAAAAAACAAAAGTAGAGAGCATACAGTGAAAGAGCATACTTTTAAACTACTTACTTAAATTATGGCTTTAGTGCTATAAGCATGTGAGTGATTGAGACAACTCACTTTTTCGTGACCTTGACATCACTGGACAAGAGTCTTCCCTTCAGAGAGGCCATTTTATGTGCAGCGTCACTTGATTCAGGAGCAAAATGTGATCTCCAAGCCACAGGAACTGAACTGAATACCAATAAAAATGCTGGATAAAGTAATGTAATGCATTTCTGCTGTTGGACTGCTATACTTAAATCAACCCCCCAAAACAAAAACCCAACATGTATAAAATGTAAAAAAACATCAAATTAAAATATTAAACTACATACTTGATGATGTTCGGATCTCTAAAGTAGCAAAGCATTCGCTGGTGTGCTACGTCGGGATAAAGAGCCTGAAACTGACGGATTTCCATCTCTGTGATGGACAGACCTGCTGGGGCTGAGGCCAGCTGCAAAGAATACATCATTCATCTTTCAGTTTAACTCAGATTTATAACTTAAAACAAAAGTCACACATTTATTGTTATGCTTGATGTTTTTGTCTCTAATGTTATGTGTTATGCACTACTACAGCACTTTAGGTTTTTTAACCTTCATGTAATCACTAATATGAATGTTCACTCGTTTCACAATAGTTATATAAAGTTATTAAACACCTATCAAAGTAACTATATTCAATGAAATTAATTACTGTGCTAATTTATCTCCTTGAGTCTGGTTCTGCTTGAGATTTTTTTCCCTGTTAAAAGGGAGTTTTTCTTTCCCACAGTCACTAAGCCCTTCTTTATAGAGGATCAGGTGCTTGTTGGTCCACCCATCCATGCATTCGCTTCTGCTTATCCCTTTCAGGGTCGCGGGGGCCCTGGAGCTTATCCCAGCTGTCTTAGTGCAAGAGGCAGGGTACACCCTGGATAGGTCGCCAATCTGTCGCAGGGCTAACACGTAGACAAAGACAACCACTCGCACTCACACCTATGGGCAATTTAGTGTTTTCAGTTAACCTAACCCCACTAAGTGCATGTCTTTGGACAGTGGGAGGAAGCCGGAGTACCCAGGGAGAACCCACGCAAACACGGGGAGAACATGCAAACTCCACACAGAAAGACCCTGGACTGATGGTAGAATTGAACTCAGGACCTTCTTGCTGTGAGGCAACAGTGCCAACCCCCATGCCACCGTGCATGTAGGTGTTTCTTTGTAATATTTTAGGGCCTTTACTTTACAATATAAAGCACTTTGAGGCAAACTGGTTCTCACAGAGACTGCCTTTATAATATGCTGCTCTTGGTATCTAAAATTTAACATCTAATTTTATATGTATATAAATATGGCATACAGTAAGTTGTTAGTAAGATAGTTGGTACCATTTTCTACAAATGTTATAATTCATAGGCAGAAGTTGTTTAATGTCTGGAATATAGGATTATAATTCATTCTTGTATTGTTAGACTCAACTGTCATTTCCTTAATTATTACAAAGATTTCTTCTAAAAAATCATAACTTAATCCATTTAATTTTAGTGTAGGTGTGATAGGTTTTGTCAGAATATGTTTCTGTTTGTTCTGTACTTTCCAGTATATTCCTGGTCACATTTACAGAGCTTTTCCCGTTATGCCTGTTCCATAAATCTTACCCAGCTGTACTGTGGGAGGTCTGGTAGGTCAGGTTTGGGAGGAACCTGACCGTATCTCTCCCCCAGGATTCCCACCAGCATCTGGCTGCGGCACACCTCTGACAGGCATAACTCTGAGGCCCGCTCAGACTCCTCCTCTGTCACACCCCAACGCAGTTCTACCTCTTGCAAGTGGAGGCAGTGTGGTGCAGCGCGTCGGCGTAGCTCTGGGAAGACGCGCCGCACCAAGATGTCGCGTTCAGAGTGCATGTCTCTGAACGTGGAGGAGATAAACACCCGCACACCTTGCCATCTGAGGATGGAGGGACGAACTACAGTTAAACTAATGAGGAGAAATAGGGGCCAAAAAACATCTTAAAATGTAAAACATACCTTAATTTTGGGCTTGCTGGTATTGAGACCACATTGCTTGCAGTCTGAGAGTGTTGACCCCCCTCTGGTGGAGGAATGTTATATAATTTGTCCAAATGCTCCACGTGATCGAGCAGCCTGGAAGATCCTCTCTCTGCCACAAACCTGGTCAAATAGTGAAAAAAAAAATTGGGGGGAAAATATTTATTTACTTTCTTGATAATTATAAACTTTGGTTGTATCCATACAATAATATGCAGCTGGTCATCTTAGCTTAGCAACAAATAGAAACAAAGGAACAGGAAAGACAGGTTCTGTGTATGGGAGGGGCACACTTTCAGTGTGACCAGCTGCCCCTTCCACTTCATCACTGGACTTTCCAGTGGAAAAACCTTTTTAAACCTTATATTCTGTCATTACATTATACAATGTAAGGTTTTAAAGCCTTACTTTAAATAAAAATCCTTATAAGCTTTGTTAATCTCATCCAAAACTTATAAGGATCCTTTTAAATTGGTTTAACTGCTGAAAACGTGCAGTTTTCATGTCAGGATGAAAATAAAAGTTCATTTAACTTATGCTTCCTTGAGGTGTTTCCAGATGCCTGTGATGTGGCAAAACCTGCTTCTAGAAGCACATTAACAAACATCTTCAACAGTGAGTCCTCAGTACAAATCCTAGCTGGAGTTTTACGATGTTTCTTCCCATATATTTTGCATCTTTCCACTGTAACTCTAATAACAGTGTTGAGATAAATGCTTAACAGGGTAACCTGCTGCTATTATTATTATTAGTTTTTCAGGACATTAAACAAATGTGATATTACGTTTTACTCAAAAGGCTCTTTTTCCCCAGCTTTGTGTTAAGCTAAGCTAACCAGCTGTTGATTCCAGTTTCACACTCAACAAAAAAAATATAGAAGTGGAATCAATGGTTTCATTGTGGCAAGAAAGTAAATGATTATATTGGCTAGAAGATGAATGATGACTAAACATCAAGTAAAATAAACGCTTGTTGTTATGAGTATTATTATAACACCTTACTGTGCCAATGGATGCAACATTTATATGAATAATAAAAAATGATGCATTTTACCTCAGCACCTGCTCACTGAAGCCTGTCAGCACCACGTGGTTCCTGTCGAGGGTTCCTGAGTTTCCATCACTAAAACCAAACATTTTAATGCAAATTACTGCATATTTGAGTTTTATCATCCCAGTGATGACTGTTTTTGCTGTTCATGACAGTACAGCAAAAAATAAAATAAAATAAAATACACCATTACCTATCTGAAGAAATGTGCACTACAAGGGCATTGCTGTTTATTTCCGTCCTGCAGTTCCTGATGGCAAACTTGACTTCTGTACTTAGCCAGGACTCAGACAGCACGATGATGTTGCTCACCTGAGGTTTCAAAAGTATTTAAGTGAATTTAAGAAAGAAAGTTGAACTGTTATGTGAGTGAACCTGAAAAGCAGGCAGAAAAACAGTACTGTGCCATCTTCTTATAGGAGCTGTAGAGGCTCATCTGTGCCATGTACAGGCAAGAAAAGTGCTGCAACTGTAAAGCTCATGACCCATCCAGGCCATGAAAACAGTAACTTAAGTCTATTATTAAAGCTGCTGTTTGTGAGTGAAAGGAGGGAAGTTAACAGTAGGGATACAGCAGGATTATTTAAAAACTAATCATATTAAATATTTTTGTTATAAAAATAGTTCAAAATTATATGGCAGAGAGATGTTAGTGAAAGCCTGAAACTGCAAACTGAAAGTGTAGGTGAAAACAACATCCTGTGTTACACCTCTGCAGGCAAACACATCATCACAAACTACACATGAAAAATAAACTAACCTTTTTGCTCTTTAATATGCTGTGAAAGTAAGCAGAGTCACGTTCTTCAGAGCCGTCTTCATAAATGTTCTGCAAAAGAAAACAAACTTTATAGCAGTTTGCACAGTTGTCCTCTATCAACAATGTTAATATCAGAATTAGTATAGTTTACAATGCTTGGTTTAAGAACAATAATAATACCAATAATCTTCATTACTCAAATCAAAAACAAATAAAGAATAAGATGCTATAACAGAATTTGGACCTTTATTTGCTTGAGCACACTTCTGACATTTTCCAACAGGACATCAGACTTCAGCTTTGCTTCTTCCCACTGATTGGAATAAGTTATGCACAACTCACAATCCTCTGTGCTGCTGGAGATCATCAGAGCGAGCAAAACTGCAACCTCTATCTTCTGTCAAGATACATGATAAATAAATGGGTGGAGAGGTTAACAGGTTACGTCATTTTAATATGCCAAACTTTTTCCAGACACAAAAAAATTAAATAAATAAAAATACAGGGAGTTACACTTGGAGTGAGTTTGTCATGATCCTCGATATTCGTCTTCCTGCGTCTCGGTTTTGGTTTTTCTGCCTCTTCTTCTTCTTCATTTTCTTGTTCCTCTGGGTCAGGAGGCAGGCAGAAATCCAATTTCTGGATCGCAGACCGATCGTAATACATGCCCGGAGAGAGCAGGATGAGTGTCCGTCCAGGGAGCGGAGGCACGTTGTGACGACAGGAGATCTGAACGGCCGTCTCCAGAGCTTTACGGTAACGGTCCAACAGTGCAACAGTGTAGTTCCTCTGACTGCACATATACAGAAAACCTTAGTCTCACACTCTGTGCAGATTGATTCTTTTTCTCACTACCAAATACATTTTAATCTGAACAGATCTGCAACATAAAAACATTTTCAATGTCATTATAAGCAGTTCTGTGGCAGTTTATAATGACATTTTCTACATGTGATGCTTTTGTAACCTGTGCATCACGGCAAAAGGAAATTATATATAGAAAACATCCAAACAATGCAGTGTAAAGATTAGCAAACCAGGAATGTTTTTGTTTTTTGTTTGTTTTTTCCAAAATTAACTAAAGCAAAAAGGAAAAGAAAATATCACCAACTCAAAAATAACATTCACATACTTGGCTTTTATGAGTTGGGCCTTCTTCATTCTATACATTCGAAAGACAAACGGCACCCTGAGTGTCATCCTGATCCTGCTCCTTTTAGTCGTTTCCCACGTCAGCCGCATTAAGCGCTGGCTTTTGGGAATCTTCTTCAGGATGTCCATCAGGATCTTGTTGGTAGAGGGCAGTTGTTGCTGTGCTGCAGAGGCTAAAAGAAAAAAAAAAGATTGAAAGGAGAAGTGCTATGTGTGTGTGTGTGTTTTTGTTTTTCACACATGTTTACACCTCATCTATGGAGGGTTAGGTTTTGTGTCATTTTGCTGACATATTCTAGTTAAAAACTGGTCACATAAACTTAGCAGGAAAAAGTATGAAAATTTGTGTTTGGTAGATTAATTCTTAGTCGTAACAAAGCTTATTGGCAATAAATCTTAAACTGCTGGAAAGCCTGTTTATTTCACTTTAAATGGTCCTGTTTTTGTAAGGAAAATGTATTTGTGGGTTGAGCAGCAGAGTTGAGTAACCTCCCAAAAGTTCTCTGCTAATCACAAACAGCTTATTCTGCTATTGACTCTTGCTTGGTGTTGTTTATTGGATTGGATGCCTGAAGTTGATTCAGATTGTAAACTCATTGCTTACAGTCCACATGTTGCAGACACCAGTACGATTGGGCCTGACAGTAAAGGGCAGACATGGCAGCCCTCTCAGACTAGAGACTGGCTGTTCCCAACTGGCCCCCAAGACTGCAGAAGACTGCCTACAGTTCTTAAGTGCTGCTAGGATGAGGAAACTGTCTTCTTGTGTTGTTGTCTTCTTGGGATGCCCTCTTCATGGCCCATCTCTGACATCCACCAAACACAAATCCCTATTCTAATAATGACACACATATGATCTTTCCCTTAGTATTTAAATATGAACACAAAGCAATGGTGAAAACCAGCAGAGATTTCAAAGAGATGACCACAGTAATTCTACTGTAGAAACACAAACCAGTAGAAATGGAGGCTGAAGCCTTACGGATCATCAGTGAACCTGTTGGGCCTGCTCCTGGGCCTGGGTTGAGATTCACTCAGCTTTAACATCACTGTGGGTTCTTGAATAGCTTAGTGTTAGCATGCTGTCAGCGCAAGTGCTTGAAAAAAGCTGAGGTTCTGTTAGCAGCCTAATGCAACTGTTTCTGTCCTGGACGCAGTTTCCACTTTACCATCGTGCTCTCATCCTTTTGTGCAATAAAAATTAAAGCAAGGTCCATATCTACGCTGCAGACTGCGCCAATCTTTTCTTCTTGGACACATAAACTGAAATCAGCTGATAGTAGGGGAATTGATAGGCAAGCAGACTAACAGTTCCAAGAAATTGGACTACTAGGAACTGGTTCTTTACAAGAGCTGGTTCTTGATTCCCATCCCTAATATAAGGTGCCAATTAATCACCTGATTGTCAGAGTCAATAGCAGTCAATTGGCAAAAAAAAAAAAAAATATCCCAAATATCCCAGCTGTGACTGTAGGGACACCCTGCCTCCCCAGTTCACATTACACCCAATATTTGATCCAAATGATGCATTCCAATGAATCATCTAAATTTAAATAGCCTATTTGATGTAATATAGACTGCATGAATATGGGATGTTTTTTGCACTATAGTGCATCTCACCAATAGCGTAGAGCTCCATGATGACTTTGTAGGCAGCGAGGAATCTAAAAGGAAACTGTCGGCTCTGAATAACTGCTTTCTGTAAGCAAATTACAAACAGTTATAGAACCTGATGAGCCAATTTCAACAGCAAAACAATTTCACTCATCTTTTGTTCGCTTTTTATATGCTTTAGAATAAAGATTTATAGTGTGTTTCACCTCATTGGTCAGTCTGCTGAGGATCTTGTTGTGATGAGCGTCACTGATGCCCTTAGTGATCATGTTCCTCAGGTTTCTCAGCATGGCCATGAATGGAAGAGACTTGGTGTCTGCAAAGGGGAGACATTATCTGTCTCTGTGTAATCATGTTTGTCTTTGAGTATTTGCAGGTTATGTATACACGCATGCTCTTTCTACTTTAAAGTCTGCTGTACTAAATATTGAATAACTAATTTAAACATAAAATTCATTGATGTGTTGTAAAGAGTGATTGAGGGCTTTTAACTTGAAGGAATGAACCTCTGAAACACACTGAACACACAGAGGGAAAGATGATGCATTTTTTTCCCATCATCATGTGCTTGGTAAAGTGATTCAGTGGTTGCACTGCTGTGGTCAACAAGCCTGTGCACGTTGTTCAGTTCAATAAAAAGCCTGAGCTTTTTGTTTTCAGACCTATGAGCTTCTCCCAGGTGGCGGCCTTGTTGCCCTCCATACTGAGCAGCCGTTCCCACGTCTGCGGCTCCTTAAGTTTCATCCGCTGCCCAGCTCTCTCCCTGTCCCACACACCTTTCATTCCACTGTGTATGAATGACTTCGCATCAGCTGGATACCTGACAACGACAAAAAACATTGCATTTCTATATGCACCTGATTTCTACCTTCATTTCTCTAAAGAATAAATAACAAAGAGGGTCAAAAAAGGAACTGCAACAAAAATGTGCTGCATTTTACTAAGAATTGAGTACAAATTCATTTCTCTGAGACATACCAGCTATCTTATAAATTAGATAGGATAATGCACCTCTAGTACAAAAAAATGAAAACACTGCATACATTTATTCTTAGCGAGACTTTAACTTCCCGTCTTCAGCATTTATAGCCAGTACAAAAAGATTTTAATAAATGGTTGTTGAACAGATATGGTGACAAGCATCTGTAAACATAAGTAAACAGATACAAGGTGTCCATCACCAGAAAAAAATTAGGACTTGTGGACGAAGCATAATTAAACAGCATGAGAATTTTGTGTTATTTATGTGCTTGCGCAACGTGAAAGGAAACAAATTCTGACCCACAATTCTGCAGGTCTTACTTTTTTCCCAGAATGGCCATAACGTGTTCAGCTGGTTCTTTGATGTGAAGCCTCTTGATCATCTTCTTTATGCTGAACTCGCTCTGCTTCTTATCCACCACCTTTAACCGCAACTGCATCCAATCACAGACACAAATAAACCAGCCGTAGCTGACGTTTAAACAAAAGTAGAAACGGCTCTTCAACAGAACAAAAGCAATTTTAAAATGATGAATGAGTCATTCGTTTTTTCCAGTTGTCTAGCAGGAACTTTTTCAACTCAATCTGCACTAAATGATCTCACAACCTTGTGCTTTCTTTTTATATGAACCATTTTAGCACTTTCCCCTTTAGGTCAGAAAAGAGTTTGCTTAATCTATGAGACATTACATTTACAATTAAGCCCATTGCACAGAAGCTTGTAGCAGGAGGTGCACATCCAACCGTGCTCAGTAAAGACGTGTAGAACATGGACATAAACAGCAAAATATAATTATTTACACCACAAAACGAAACACACATTTCATTTTAGTTTTCACAAATACAGTGTTGATAATTCTGATAGCAGTCAGGTGACTCTTCCTTTTAAGTCGACTTTTTCCTGATTGGCCGTCTGTCAAAAACTGGTTTGAACAGCAGGTGTGTGGAGCTTCTGTGCTCAAGGCAAAAGGCGGTCCAATTGAGTGCTAGCGAGGTATGCCTAATAAAGTAGTTGGTGACATGAATCATTGTGTGACGCTCAAGATGATTTTCACTTTAAAATAACTCTATGGAAATTCTAAAGAGTTGCGGCCCACCTCACTGTTTGTGTTTGGGGGGTTTGGTTGAAGCATGACTCATAAGAATGGACAATTGGCTGGTTTAGGAAGGAAGAGTGAATCACAGGCACAGGAGAGACAGAAATATCCATTGAGTAACTATTCCCTTGTGCTATTTTATTTTCTAGTGAAAGAATGAGTCTGTATTTTGTTTTCATTAATTGTTTTATACACACAAAATTCGATATACATATTTCTATTTATACAGTTACTCTTAAAAAAAAAAGCAGGATGTTGTCTCCTCAAAAGTGTAGCCTTTTCTGTGCTCTGTGCTCCAGTGACTTTTCTGCTAGTCACTGGAGCACAAGCACTATGCCTTAAATATAAAAAATTAAGATGAAATAAAGTTCTGGACCTCACTAATTAGTAAAGCCTGGTTATATCCTTGTATATATGACAGGAAATAAGAACAAGATTAATAGATCTATTTTAAGAAAGCTCTTCAGTAAACAGTAACTAAAAAAAACAGAAAGGAACTGAAAGGAAGCGCCTTATTTAGTGACACAAGAGTAAAGTTTGTTGACTTACAAAGTTCTTCAGAATTGATGGATTTGATCTGACCAAGTCCGCCCACTCCTTCATCTGTTTATCGGTTGGCTTCTGGAAGTCACAGATGCCATAATAAGTGTGGTCAGATACAGATATTTAAAGCATGTATGTATAAGGAGTTAATTTACAGTCAGCTATGCAAACACAGAAACCACAAGCAGTTTTAATTTTTAAAGTGTTCATCTCTAGTACTAAAGGTTTTTTCCCCACTAAAGAGGTGGTTATATTAGTATTACTTGGTTAGGCCTTAATTTCCACATTGAGACTTTAAAAGGTTAGGAGAGAACATAATCACTGAATCTGCACCTTTGCTTTGCGCTTGTTGCGGTTGTGCTTACAGCGGTGCTTGCGTGTGTTGTATTTGGCCAGCTGATACTCGCTGAACTGCTTGAACTTGTCAGCCATCGCCTTCTTCAGGCACATCGGCAGAGAGCGGCTGAAGCACTGGAAACATCAGATTGTAGTGTGAAGACAGACTTGGTACATCCGGATCGTCCAGACCATCCAACAGATAATCATTATGACTTACTGTACTGTAGATTCTGACTATTTCCAGCCAATCAGACGGCAGCTGTACAGCAGCACAGAAGTATCTGCGGACATGTGGCTTGGTGGGCGGCAGGTTGGCAGCCAGAGCCAATAAGAAGTTCGCAGTGATCCGAATATTTAGCTTCTGACGAGTGTAAAGTGCCACCTAGATTGGAGCAGACAGACGATATAATATATGATATACATGATTATGGCCCCACTGTGTACCATTCATTAGCTGTGCTTACGCTCATGACGCACCACTTTAAATTGGTTATTTGAGAATACCTGATGTGTGTGCATCAGGGCTGGAAAATTAAGCAAACACCAAAGTGGGAAAAAAAACCTGCAGTTCCCTCAATGACACCTTCAGCCTAGCTCCAGAAGAAATTCACTCTCACTAAAAATGCTCAACTATTAGTATTAAAAAGTAGGTTCTGGTTTCTATGAGTAATTTCCTTATTCATAACAACTCTAAGAGGGGTGATTTTTTTTGCTGTTGTTGTTTTATAACTCACTCGCTTTGATACTGGAGTTAGGGACGTGGCTGATTTCATCGACAGGCAGCTAAAACTGATTGCTAAAACAGTTAGGTATGCAAACATAGACAGAATATGGCAGTCAGCTATAGCTAAGTCTTATCTCTGCTAACTTAAGCCACTGAACTGGACCGCTCTACCATGTTTTGCCGCTGGAACTTTTTTGAGCATTTTTAATCACATTATCTCACTAATAATACGGCTTGCTCAGCAAAGGTGAAAGGAGAAGAAGTAGTCAAGGTAGATGAGTTTAACCATCCAAAGCAATGTACAGTGCACAAGAGAGGTGAAGAGTGCAGGCAAGGTGGAGTGGGTGGAGATGAGTGTTAGGAGTTGTTTGCCTCAATGGGATAGCAGCAAGAGTTAATGGGAAGGTTTATAAGATGGCAGCGAGACCCGCTATGATAAATGATTTGGAGGCTGTGGCACTGACAAAAATACAGGAGGAGTGACCAGCATGGACAGGATTACAGATTAGTACATCAGAGAGACAGCTGAGCTGAGCAATTTGGAGACAAAGTTACAGAAGCAAAGGTGAGACAGTGCACCAAGGATGTGTAATAAGCAGCTGCCGGAAGATTTGTGAATGGCGTGAAGCAGGACAAGGTGTGACTGAGGAGGATGCTAGAGACAGGGTGAGATGGAGGCAGATGATCTGCTGTGGTGATCCATAAAGCGAACCAGTGAAAGAACAAGAAGGAGGATATTTCTTTTCCAGTTTTGATCAGTGTGATTTTAGCATCTTATCTGAATACTAACAGTACAGTCTTATCGGTACTGTTTTTGAATGCAGCTTGCAAACCATGGTTGTTACCTTTTGTTGCTAACTCAATGCTCTATCCTGTTGTCCATATAGGATCGTTTCTGGCTGGTTAGCATGACTATAGGGAAATAGTCTATGAAAATATTCTGAACATCCAAGAAAGTAAAGCTCTTGTTACACGTTGGGCACACCTTAATGCAAACTGACAATTTGCATGTTGGAAGCTGTGTGACCTTGTGATAAACCATGCCATTTTTATTCTGGGTTGAACTAAAGACATTTATAAATTCAACCAACAATAAAGGCTTGTGGGAATTAATTGGTCTGGAAAGTCATCGCGGATCTACATGACCTACATGAGGAGACTGTAAAAGAGTTAGCTAATTTGCGTGTAGTAATGTGTAACTAGTAATGCACTCCATTATAACAACACATTTGTGTGGGCAATATTTTCCTGAAACAGAGCAATAATTTAATATTGTCTATGATATATACAGTCATGGCAGATTTATCCTGTTGTCACTTAGTGTTGAGTGTTTATCTGTTTTGGTTTTTTGTTTTTTTAAAATTTGCTTTTCTACCATATTGACATGATAATGAAGTCCTGGTGGAGTTGAAATATTAAAAGTTTAGTTGCCATGCATACCTTCAGAAGAAACTGTGGATCATAGGCAGAAATATCCTTTGCCAGGTTTGTGATTCTGGTCCAAACACTGCCCTCTGAGTCCCAGTCCTTCTGGCCTGGAGCTGTGCTCTCATTGACCAGAGAGCAACACACAATGTTCAAGAGGAAATACTGAAGGACAGACAAAGACAAGGAGTCACTTTAATCAGCACCCAGGAGTTCAATTAGGGAGCACCGGTCTACAGAAATGTAAACTATTTTATTTACTAAATTATTTTCTACAACCTTTTTGTCTTTCAGCTCCTCTTCAGCCTTCTCGTTTCCTCTTTCGACCTCTCCAAATTCCTCCTGTCTGAGAACCTCAGTTTGTTCAAGTTCTTGTTCCATCAACTCTGTTTCCAGTACAGGCAAGTCCATAGTTTTCTCAGCATCAACTTCTTCAGCCTCATTATCTTCATCCTCAGAAATCTGCTTGTGCAGAACAAATTAAATTAAAAATGACATGCAACAAAAGTTTTAATAAAAGTTGATGTATTATGATTTTATGTTTAAAGAGGAATGAGGAATTACCACACTTGTTTCTTCAAAACTGAAAGGCATCGCTTCAGATATTTCATATCTATCATCTGGATCCCCTTCATCATCTCTTTTCTCTTCTTCACCCATGAGATCATGGTGTAAGAATGAAGGAGTTTGAGCAAAGTTAGTGAGTACAGCCCCACTGGCCAAGGATGTAGAGAGCAGAGAGTCATTAGGGAGTGAGGAGGTCAAGGAAGAAGATTGATGAGCTAAGTTACTGGCTAGGAGCTTGTTCTGGGTGCTTAGGAGGGGAGAAGTGAGGGAGGCTGCAAAGGAAGAGGTGGAGAGAAGGGGGGATGAGGTGGAAGATAGTTTGGAGGGCTGGAGAGAGGAGCAAGAGGAAGGCTGTGCTGCAAAATTTATGAGTGGGGAGGAAAGCTGGGGCATTATTGTGGAGGGTTGAGCTAAGAACTTATTCTCCAGACTTGGAGGAGAATAGTTTGAAGTCAAACTTTTCCCATATGTTGCCTGCTGCTGCTTCTGTGCTCCTGGGGCCAGGCTTGCCGACTGCAAAGTCAGAGCACTCATCTCTGCAGAAAAAAAGAGATCAGAAGATCAAAAGCCACTCCTCTCCTCTCAGTCACAAGCCATATAATCCTAGAGAGCATAGAGTATTGAGTGTTTGGCAGGATTCCTTTTACTGTTTGAACAAGCACTCTTTTATTGTATCTAAGGGCGTGAACCATATTACAGGACCAAAGTCTGAAAACATGACGCCCAACAGACTGTAGATAGTGTCATTGGGAAACATACAGAATAATGCATGGATAACATGCAGAAATCTGATCAAATATAAATATGTCAAATATAAATCCAAATATAAAGGGGCCTTGAAGCAGACCGCAAACGCAGCTCGTAACTAAAGTAAAACTTGCTAAACTGACACATTGGGACTACGACGTTTAAACTTGGTGTGGTGCTCTCCAGAGTTTGTTTTGGATAAAACAACAACAACAACAACAACAAAAAACAAAACAACTCATGTTATGTCATCAATTTGACAATTATCCATATGTAAACAACAAGAATAAGGGCAGTAAAATCAACCACCAAAGTCAGAAATAAAACAAACACTGATATAAGTTATAGGGAAAGAACATTAAGTGCAATGAATGAACTTTCAAGTACAAACACTGCACAACATTTGCAGCTGAATTCAATATGGGAGCAAATGTTTCGTTCTTTGCAGTGACTCAAGTTTTCATAGGCGTGGTTAGCTACAAGGACGATTGCTAGACTCAGGAAACTCACCGCAAAACCCACAATTTCAACTCCGTGGGTAGAGAGTTTGATATACAACGTTTCCGTCAGACGTTGTTTTCTGTTTCGAAGCCCCTTGGTGTCGAGCATAACCACTGATTTCCCGTAAACGGCTGTAATACAAACACCTGTCCTGTCAGCCGGCTATCAAAAGACCAGTGATTGGTCAGAATACTGTGTTCGTAATACTTTTTTTTTTTTTTACCGTAATACCAGACATATGGGTGTCGACCAGAAAAGACCAACGGTCTCGTGCAATAAATTCTGATATATTTATTAGAAAAAGATAACAATATTAGATAAACAAATAACACCATAAAACATATCTAAGCTGTTTAATGTTCAAATAATAAAGTCATTGTGAAGGATGATGAAGTTACCGTAAATGCCGGACTGAGGCGCAAAGAGGAAATGCAAACGCTCTATTTCCGCTGCAGCAGCCAGAAGAACGGGTACATCAAAAAAGAAAGGAAAATGTGGATAGTGAGGACGAACTGAGGCCGGAGGAGACACGTCGAACTTCAACTACCCGTTTCACAAGGCCACGTTACTGGGAAGTTGGGATTATTTAAACTGTCCATCCGAGTATTTTACCATTTTACGGGTCGTTTCGAAGTTAATCCGTCCCCTCGTTCTGTGGTAGTTTGTTTTGAGGAAGCAGCGCGGCTAGCCAGCTCAATTAGCCTACCAGAGATGGGGACGAGAGCGAGTCGCCTACAGGAAGACGCGGTTTCCTCAGCTTTCGGAAAAGATGGGACAAAGCGGGATTCCTGTCGGCGACCTCGCTTCACGAGGCCCACCAGCCTCGTTGTCGACTTTTCGGTGAGCTTCGATGACACTGAGGCCAACCGAAGCCGATCGGAGGAGGGTAGTGACTCGGACCCGGGGCAGCTCGGAGCCAGCGCGGACGGCAGCCCCGCTGACCACCACAGCATCCCCTCTAGCATTGGCCAGGCGTCACCCGGGGACGACGACAACAGCGAGGGGAAACCCGAGGAAGACGGCAATGTTAGCCCAGAGGCTCCCGTCGACGCAGAACACCAGCAGGTTGAGGAGACAGGCCGCACACCACACCGCACTTTTTCCGAGCGGCTGCCCGGGAATCGGCACTCTGCCACCCGTGTTGGTGCAAGGTCCGCCCGAGTTCGAAGCACACACCAGCGGCCGGTGTCAGAGGCTTGGATCGGCCTTTACCGAGTGAACAATCGCCATGGCAGTAAGTTAACATCTAAAGAGCACCAGATAGATATTTTTTTTTTCTTTTAAGTATAATATTTAGTATTTGCGCCACATAAATGACATTTCCTTAGTAACAGGGCTGGTCTGCACCAGTAATTGTGGTTTGAATCGTTTTTAGATGCCAGGAAAGCTTGCATACAGCAAGGCGTTTTTCCACAGAAGCTACGTAAAATCCATGGATGTGTTGGAGCTTGAAGGTGACGGGAAAAGATTGCTCAATACCTGAGGAGAAGGGGAAAAAAATGTGGGGGTTGACTGTGCTTTCATTAGACAGCTGATGTTAATCTGAAGTCAGAGAAAATAATAACACAGGGCTATTAAAACCTTGGCTAAGCGAAAAATGCAACTGTTGCATCAGTAAGTATAAGACATATGTTTTTTGGATATAACGGTATCATAAATGCCGCAGTGCAACCCTCAATCAAGCCAGTCTGGAATTAAAATGGATTTGCTGAGGAATTTACATTCTTGGACAGATAATCTTTTTTTTCCCGTGCTCGCATGCTGACTAAAATAATCAGAGGACCTATTGTATGAAGCAGACCTGTGGCGTAAAACTGGAAGTGGTGATATACAAGTCCATTCATTTCACAAGGCCTGCTGACAGTGGCTGTCAGTGGTAAATCCTGCAGCGTGAAAGTCTAAAACATTAAGCAACAAACTGCCTTTTTTTTCTCCTTTTTTTTTAAAAAACTTGCATTAAAATTGGAACATTACTGTGCAGGGGAAGCCAAAAAATTGCACTTGTCTCAGCCTGCTAGATAATCAGATGAATAGAGATGGTGAAGATGTGACAGCAAGCGTGACATTTTGAGCCAAAACATAGCAGTGTGGTGGATTTCCCAGGCCAGCCCTCTAGCAAGTGTAGGGAAATGGGTCACAACTGCACATGCCTGCTCACTGCTGGCAGCGGATCATAGATGGAGGAGGCAAATGTAGGGCAGCGAGGCACTGTTTCTGCCTGCCTGTCCTATCTACGAATGGCTCGAGCGGTGGCCGTCCCTCAAGACTGAGTCAGTGTTTTGAGCAGTGTGTACAGTCAAATAACGCTATTTCAGGTCAGTTACACTCAGGGCAACGTGATTCTCACCATCTCAGGCATGGGAACGCCTCATTTAGCATCTGTGTTTCAGGCTGCCCTTTGGTTTGCGGTTTCAGCTTGTGCAACCTAGATGTCCAAACACAGCACTTGTGCTCAGCGCGCATCATCTATCATTTATATCGCGCTGTGACACACCGTGTTAATCTTGGGTCTGTTGTGTCTGTGCCCTCTGCAGATATCCGCTGTCCTTTCTGCTCAAAGCCTTTCCCGGGGGGTCGGATTGAGGATCACCTGTTGAGTTGCCTCACATCTCCTCCTCTACCTTACAACAGTAAGTATCATGCCACTAAAATACTCCTACAGCTGTATTTATTAAAAGGCTGGTGACACTTACTGTCAGGGTTTTTTTCCTATGCATAAAAAAAAAAAAAACATTCTGGCACTCATCAAAATGACTTTGACCTTCCCAGAAGAGAAGGTCACAAAGTCTCTGACAAAAATATGAGCAAAACTTTATTTTTAAGTGGGCTTTAATTTAATCAAGCCAAAAAATAAACTTTTGTTCATCAAACTGAATGTAATAAGAGGAAAATTCAGACTTCTCTTAAGTATGATACTGTAGACTCATTGCCTTTGCTATATGTAGACTGGTTACATGCGTTGCCATTCCCCAGAGGGCCATTTTTAGCCTGGAAAAACCCTGATTGTTGACTTGTGTGTTTGTGCATTTACAGCGGATGTGCTCAGTAAAGACAGTGGAGAGTGTTCCATCTGTTTGGAGGATTTGGTACAGGGAGAGACCATCGCCAGGCTGGCCTGCCTCTGCGTCTACCACAAGAGGTATGAATGAAATTAAAATAAAATATAGGGCAGATAAGCTTGTTTCTTCGCTTGGGACAAAACGTGACATTAAAAGTAAACTCACTGGGCAAATGTGGTGGTTTCCAGAGCTGAAATCTATCTGAAACAAGGACACAAAAGTTGTTCTGTACTAGTGTGTATCGTATATAGAGCTACACTTTTCTGAAAATTACAGATCGGTTGCTCATGTCCCAGATTGGATGTGCCAGACTCAACTCTGTAATCTTTGCTAAAGTGATAGAATTGGGAAGCCTTGGATTGAAATTTGAGATAAAATGGATTAAAGCCAAACATGTGTTCACATTATTTGGACTTATTATTATGCTCATTTCCAGCTGTATGTTTTTAATTCATTTAAACATTGGCCATGTTTAATAAGAGCATCCTCCATTATAAATATGTGACAGAAAAAAAGGAAAGACTTTAAATATTTTTTCAGTAAGAGCTTTTACAACTGTACCGCTCTTACACAAATACCAGATGTGAGCACAGAGTTTTCTAAGTGGCAATGACATTTCTAGGAAAAAATAAATGACTATCAACTTTCATAATGTGTTTCAGCCCATTTGACATTTTTAAAACGTGCTGTAATGTTCAACGCTTTATTTTATTTATTTATTTTTGGAATTTCCAAGGAATTAATGACATTTCTAGGAGATTTTTTTACTGTGATTCTGTATGTTGTATGTTTCAGGGAATTTATTTTAAAAAAGAAAAATTAAAACAAATTGTATTGTTCATTACTTGATTTTTGCCCAGCTTCCAAGAAGCCACTGATTTCCCCTTAATGTCAGTACAGCCGATTTACCGAGATTAGGTAATCGATCACTCAAGATCCAGCCTGCTGTATTTTTATAACTTTAAAAAAAAATTACAGATAATATAATTAGTTGTTTTTTAGAGGAACTTTAAAAAAATACTTCTACTTTTACACAGATCATGGAGAGAGAAAAAAAAAAAATTATGATTAAGTTGAAACATAAATATGGCTCCATGTTGTAGCACTCCAGTAGAAAAGTGAGAGGATACCAGGATTTGTTTTGCTCCTTAGTAAGGCAGGCCAGTTTATGCATCACTAAAAGTAGAGCGCAGGACTAAAACACTGTAAGCACAGTCATGGACAGATCCTGGTCGGTGCTCTGCGTGTGGCTCATAACAAATGTACATTAGTTGTACAGATTGCAAGTTTTGCAGTTTTATGAATGTTTACGTGCACTGCTGGTGCCATCTCAGATTGTTAAGTCTGGGTCGGTGAGGCTGCTCCGGCTTTCTGAGTTTGAAATTTTCAAACTTCAAATGGAACTCGCTGCTAGAGCCGGTCCCAAGCCGGGAGACGAATAGGATCACTAATCAGGTCTGAGGTATGTGAGGGCAATCTGCCATAATGTTGTTTTTGTGCTTTACTAGCTACACTGCTAACAGACCCAAAAACATTGAATATTTCTACTGAAGAAAGTCAGTCGGTTACTTATGTGAATACATCGTGTGTCTTATATAAAACAACTTTTCTGTGTATTTTAATGCATGGATTGAGCGGCTTATCAATCGTTTTAAACAGTTTATTTAAACTATAAATAAACTGTACAAGTATTTTTGTTTTTAATGTGGATTAATCTCATACTGGTTTTCATTATTCATGTGTTTACCCAACGCTCAACGCAATGACTTCATTTTGTTTTAGAAGTAGCATCACCCAAAACATTCAGTTTAATTATCCTTAACCTAAAATCTCCTGCTGGTAAATGTTTTGCTTTAGCTGCTGCTTGTTTTATTTTTTATTTTTTTTCCATCCAGGCTCATTAAGTATCGACTGTTTGTCTCGGCTCCAGATTAGTGACTTAAAGCCAATAAAAATAAAAGTCATTACCATCTGAAAAACACGAGGTGATGGCACGAGTTAAAAGTAAAGAGGCCATTAACTTAAGGGGGGAAAAAAACACCTAACAGACTTTTGCAACTCAAAACAAAACGACAAAGGCAAACAGCCAAAAGAGGCCCCGAGGTCTTTGGGCGTCTTATCTCTGCTCCATTTGCTTTCAGTGAGTCAACGAGGCCTTGAAGGATTGACTGCTGAATGTTTACCCTTTTATTTTGGTTTCACACCTCCTGTGAGTGGATTAGGCCTTGTGGGAGACGCTACAACCACAAGAAGACCTTCGAGCTTCTCCCACATTAGCATGAGTTGATTCAAGTATATCGTCTTGGTGTCTCCACATTCTCAGTGTGCTCTGTCTCCTTGCAGCTGCATTGATTCCTGGTCAAAGGTGAAGCCTTGCTGCCCTGAACATCCCTTTGATTGACTCATGGGGTCACATGTATTCCACGCCGTGACCAACCCGACTCAGGTACGTACACTGCTGACCTGATAAATGACCAAAACGTGCAGCTAGTACTGCCTGCAGTGAAGAGTAATGATGACATTATGGTTCAGCAATGGTAGCATGTGGGCAGTCCGGACTGTCAGTCTACTTGCACAGAGCGCCTGGTTTCAATAGGGGCAGCATGTGAAGTATGTGGCACAAACCAGTCTGTGGATTTCCCCTGTTTGTGCTGCCGTTGGTCCGTCAGCGAGCTGTGGAGAAAAGCAAACTTATAACAGACTCAGTTTCACTTCAGCTCTTTGAATTTGAAGACAATGCCTTTCACTTTCGCGGTTAACTCTGCTGTTGCTCCCTTCCCTGTTCTGGCCCTCTTACCAACCACTCAGCATTCTACCGATGCACGGCGTCATCCACGTCCAGCAGCATGCATTTGGGATTTTGGAGGACTGCAGTGGAGCATGTTTGCATCCCCCTAGGGAGATGCATACGCAAATTGACACAATTGTGGTACACTAAATTACGCATAACTACAATGATTAAGTGTAATGTATTTAGGTCACACAGTCATTTAAAATGTTGCCAGTACTAGAGCTGAACTGGTGGATGTTTTTGCATCAGCAATGGTGTTTTTGCAGGACTGAGCCTTCAAAGCTATGAAAGAACGAAATTTATTATGAGTCCTACTAGCACTAAAGGAGGCCTGGTGTAGTTAAACATTTGATACACTGAGCAGGAAAGTGCTGGTGAGACGGCGAACTACAAGCCCTTCAAACCCCTGAAGACACATTAAGCTGTAAATTTATTTTGCAGAAAGTGTGCTCCGATAACCCACGTGTAGGTTACACAGTGAAATAAGTTGCTGTGTGCATGCTTGTAATTAACCAAGCTACAGAGATTAAACTACAGATAAGCACCGCCGTGCGTTGCAACGGGAAGAGGAAGTGAGACGTTGCCACAAGAGCCAACACCAAATAAGAGTGCCAGTATCCACGACTTGTTGGCAAGTTGTTTAAAAAAAATAAAATGTGTGGTTTGATTTGTTATCTGGAGGGAAACAGGGCCCCACCTCGAGTGTGAAAATGACACAAGACAAAAGAGCTGCGACTGTTAATTATGCCATTATTGACGGATCCAGTGATTGCTTTCTTGATTAGCTATTGTGTGTGATAAATGCCAGCAATGTCTGTAAAATGCCAGTCTGGTATGCACATTAATTTCCCAATGGATGTGTTATAGGTTTATTTATTTACTTGGCGTGTTTTTCAAGATGGATTTATTAGTTGTACTTTTCAGAAAAGTAAAGAAATGCAATGTGAGTCTTAGTTTAGCATTCGTGTCTGAGCCATAGAGAATATAAAAGATGAAAGCAACTATTTTTTTAAAACATTTTTTTATGGAGTTCTATTTTGAGACCTCAAGATGAGCTCAATAAGTCATCAGACAATGCCCAGCATACCCTGGTTAATCCTGCTTTCTAAAACATAGCATAATCAGATTGAAAAAAAACAGAGTTTATGTTTTATTCAGCGTGGCTTTGAAAATGAGTGACTCAGCGCACATGTCACCCAGGTTAGGAAATCCCAGAAAGATGATTTTGTTCATTTGGATTATGCTGATGCGGATACATCCACTTGAACAGACTCAACTTTCTGGGACTGAGCACATAATTTCATCAGGAAAGTGTTCAAAGGTCAAATCCGTGACGTCTTTTCCCATAGAAAGCAACCAGAGAGACTGCACCCTGCTGGCCATTTAAAAATAATGCATGTTTAAGATACTAAGACCTGGAAACTACCTCCGTCTGTTACAGTTTGATAATAGTTCGTCAGATCCATCCGTTAAAAAACGCTCCAAAAAGCACTTACGGGGGAAAAGATCCACTTTTGTAAACCACTTTTATAAACTTTAATAAACCAAAGTAGTGGATGAGGCCGAGTAGAAGCTGATCAGCTCCACCTTCCTGTCAGTCAAAGTGGCTGCACCTCTAACTCCATTTTCCAGGTGCGTGCGTTATAAGAAAAACTGCACTCTGCTCTGGGGAAAGCTGTGCTTGGGGTCCAAAATGTTTTTGTGTTGTAAAGGTTTTCTTTTTAACATGGGAGTCTTTGTGATTTACTCACTTGTATTGTCAAGCATCAGGGGACATTTAGGGGACTTCAGCTTGTTATCGATGGTTGGAGGTTGCTCTTTGATCGAGCCCAAAAGGCAGCCTTTTTCCCCGCTGACTCATTTTTAGAGTGCTGCTCTACTCTTGAAATAAGGGCTTCTGCTGTAAAAAATGTTATTAGTAACATCCAGCATTTGCGTCACAAAACTCCCTGCTTCTGGATTTCTCAGTGTTCAGTGTTCAGTGTGGGTGTGTGGGCGGGTGGGGTTGGAAGAAGCTGCACCCTCAAAGTTTTTGCGTCAGTGCTGAACTTAATAGCGTTTGTATAGAAAATAAATGCTGGCAGCACAAAGAACCTCTGCCTGTGGCCACATTGTTTCTGTAAAACACCAAAAACAAAAAAAGATATAGAATTGACATAAATTTTCAAATTTTTCTGTCTTTGCTGCAGTTTGTTTTTCAGCACAGTCCCCACAGCCTGTATTAATGAATCTTTTTCTTTTCTTTTCTTTTTTCGTGTCTTTTTCTGCCCTCACAGGAGACTACACTGAATCCGAAAAAATCCCAATAAAAAATGTGTAATTGAACAAACAAAAGCCCACTGTCACTCTTGGACACAGACTACAAATACATGAGCGGAGAACAGACGATCCTAAGAGGAAGCTGCACGTGAAGACACCTGATGCTCTCTGCTGGGATCAATCCCTTTGAGCTTGACCATTTCAAGCCAAACTCCTCCCGACAGTTTAAAAATCCGTGGTCGGGACATCCCCTCGAGGTTGGAACAGGAACAACGGCGTTTACCCGTCTATTCTGCGCACTTGGCTTTAAACTGGGGAACGTATAAATATTATCATCCTAGAACGAACGTAAACCTGGCTGGGGGGGGGGGTTAAAAACGAAAAGAAAAAATGGTCTTAACTGTGACTCTGGATCCTCTCCTGTGTATTTTCTCTCCCTCCCAACGGGATTGTTTATTTTATCAAGTGTTTTGCAAAAAAAAAAAGAAAAAATCCAAAACAGAACGATTATCGTTCCATGTCATACATCGGATGAATGTTTTCTTTTCTCGGCTCACCCCAAAATGAACCAACCTCACACTGAAAGCATGAACTGTTACCATGTAAACATTGCTTTATTTTGATTGAGCTGGAGGTTGAGGACTTGTATTTGGTGAATGGGGGCTGCCGTCATTAGGTGTTTTTTCCTCTCCTGTTACATGTAAACATTTCAGGGGATGTTTGGGGGGCCTAACTGTTTAGGGGACAGAAAAATAAGTCTTTTTTTTTTTTTTTCTTCTTTTTTTTGGGGGGGGGGGTAGGTCAGACTCTTGTAGGTGGTTGAATAGCGGTGGGTTTAATGTGCTGCTACTTGGTGAGCGTTGAGGAGGGTTTGTAGGTATTTTATAGGGCCATAGTAGCGCTGGTGTTTGCACCAACTTGTGCACTTTTGTCCCTCAGGCTTGTTTTAGTTTAAACCATAAGGTCCAGGATAAGATTGTGTGTGTGTGTGTGTGTGTGTGTGTGCGCGTGCACATTCAGATAACGACCAGGGACACACTATGTCCTGAGCACGACTGTAAATTCAAGTGTGTGTGTGTGTGTGTGTGTGTACTGTAAATTGCCCAGAAGTCTGCTTGGTGAACCGGCTTAACTGCATTCAACATCCTTCCTGTTTAACGTTGTATTTGGTACGCAACATGGCGGCTCACATGGTCGAAACTTCTACTTTGAAAGCTGTTTTGAGTTTTTGTCCCCTGCCTCTGTCCTCTGGGGTGTCATTTGGATTTTTCTTTTCTCTGCTTTTGGGCCACGCAACAGTTTCGCCATCTGGTTACACAAATGCCAGATCGAGGGGAGATAAAGGGACGGATGTATTTTTTGGAGCAAGTGTACACCATGTGGTCTCTGCCTCCATCCATAACACTGGAGGCTACGGACAGCTGATGGTTAATTATTACATAAGCAGCCTCCCCCTCCCATTCCCCTTGTTTTTTTTTTTTGTTTTTTTTTTTAGGCTATTATCACAGAGCTCATGTTTATTGCTAAATGTGTTAAATGGCTATCCTTGGCCTTTCTTTTTGTGTGTGTTATGATTGCCTTTTGCCTGGTGAAGGGGTTCTTGTGCAAGGAGGTATTTGTGGTGTCGTTTTGGGGGGCTGAGCTGAAGTGGAAGCCCAAACAGTAAGGCTGCTCAACAGATGCTGCCTGATACAGGTTGTACGTAGGCCAGTGGAAACTCTAGCAGAAAGAACAAAACATATATTGTAACTGATTGCTTTTGCTGCCTGCTCTAAAGGTGCTTAACTCTCAGTGCTGCAGTGGTGTGGGGCGGTTTAGAGGTTGGCCAAGAGGTGAGCCATGCACACAGGTTTGTTCACCCCAGCCTCTGTTGGTCTTTTCTGTCTCCCCCACCCCAATGTTCTGCAGTCTGCGGTGCTATAACCTGTCCCGTCATTAGAGGGCAGCCCTGTGCATGTTTCTCTTATTTTGTATTGGAGAAAAGAAAAATAAAGCCAAATATAGTTTGTTTGTGCATTTAGGTCTGTGTTGTTGCGGGGAACAGGGCAGAAGAGGAGGCGCATCGATCATTTAGATGTTCAGATTACATTTGTCGTGGTGATAAGTTATGATATTGTATACTTTGGCTGGGAGGGTTTTAAGGGGGGGTGTTTGTGTGAGTGTGTGTGTGTTCAGAGGGGTGTTGGTGGCAGTTGGGTTGTCGATAAAGATTACAGACAATCCAAAACCGCCACATTACTCTTGATTTACTTTCTTAACCCCCTCTAAGCTGTGCGGTGCAATACCTCAAATTTTTACCAATGCTAGCTAAATGCTCGGTGTGCAAACTAGCCCCTCTCCAACCAAGGATGTATTTTGTATAAATATTCTCAAGTCTTTGGTTTCGAATCACAGGGCGCCGTTTCCCTGCCTGCCCTGTGATTACAGACCGATGTGTTTAAACTGTCACCACAGCGGCATCTGCATCCCCAAGATATGGACAATCTGCCTTTACTCTGGTATAAAACAAACAAATTGAGTTTTATTTATTAAATTGTAAATATGTAATGCAATTCAAGAAAATTGCTTGGTCCTTGTCTGTTCAATATACTGTTTCTAAGCTCCGATCTTTTGTATGTCTCAAATTGTTTTTATATGTATTTTTTACAATAAATATGTGTGACAGATGTTTTGTCCGTGTGTTTTGTGTATATATATTTTTGTTTTGGTTTAAGTTGTCAAAAATGTGTCTCCTTGTTTGTGCAGCTTGACTGCAGCGCCTGCTTAAGCATATGTGTAGATTTCAGGAGATGCATTGGACATGTTATCTCTACTGTATATGAACAGAAGGAGAGGACTTGCTTTTTCTTTAACAATTAATGTAAAGTAAGCAGAGGAAGGTGTTTGGTAACTAATCTTAAGCCATCGTTGGCTGTTCTTGTTTGTTGTCATCCTCAATAACAAATAATGTGAACGCGATTCCTAAAAATGATGCAAAACAACAACGGTGATGTCTTTAAGATGCAGAAAGTTTTGAAAATGTGCAAAATTGCTGCTGAAATTCATCTGAGCTACTGAAGCAGATTTGTAAACGACATCACATATTAGCAAACAAAATGCATAAAAGTAGCTCGATTTCAGATACGCTTCATGGTCCAACTCTCATGACTGAAACCAGGCAAACACAGAAGATGTTTATGTGATCTGAGCTAGCAGGGAAAATACATAAAGGATATGTCCCCCCCAAAAAAGTCTGTCATTTTACAGCAAGAGATTATTCACAAGTGGGAATACGGTCAAGACAGTTGCCAATCTTCCCAGGAGTGAACGTCCCAATGAGGTCCTGCCCAAGGACTGACTCTGCAATGCTCTGAGAAACTCAAAATCTAGCTCCAGACTAGCTCAGCATGTTAAATGTTACAGTTCATGATTGTCCGATCAGAAAAAGCTGAACAAGTGTGGTTCTTGTTTGGAAGGGTTCCCCAGGGCAAGGTTAATGTAGTTCACTAAAAATAACTAGATGTGAAAAAGCATTTTATAGGACATATCTGTAGTTTTAGGATCTGTTACTCTGGTAAAAAAAAAAAAAAACTGTATTACAACAAGCCTGCTGAGGCATGTGTTTGAGTTTCTACATGTCTCCAAGACTGTGAGTCATCAGCTTTCGAAAGGTTCTGTGTTCTTACTTTAATACCTGTACTGATGCTCCCAAATCTTACCTCTGACATTTGCCCTCCATAATATAATTAAAAAGACAAACTTACACTGATAAAACTAAACATTTTGTGACAATAAAAACTAACTTGAAACAGGAAAACTACCCTGAGAACTTAAACTGAATAAAAAACAAAGTGAAAATAAAACTAAAAAACAATTAGAAAATACAAAACTATAATAACTCGAGACACCATGGCTTAGATTTCCAATGATGCATCTGAACAAATCACTATCAGGCCTAGGGGGAAATGTTACGCTATAATTCACAGAGCACATTACCCCAAACATCTCATACCAAGTGTCAGCCGCAGCGGTGGAGAGGTGATGATTTACGCCCCTTTCTGACATCGAGTCGACGCTGACCACTTCTGTATATTAAATATTCTAGAGTCGAATGAATGACTGGGCTTTGGTTTAATTCTAAATAAGTTAACCAAATGATATAAAAATGGATTCCTCATATATGAAATAAACTGTTAAAAGAAGATGTGAAAAAGTATTATTCAGATACCATTTAAATTTTCTGGTATTTGTCATTTTTCATCCAGAGATGCTGAAATTTCCCTCACTGTGAGTAATTTGCTGCTTTTCTTCCCAAATGAATCAGTAAATTTATGTATTTAGAATTTCTTTTAGACATTCAAAGATGCCATATGACACTGTGGAACTGTTAACTTAACTACTGGACAATTTACTTAAAGTTTGAAACAACTTACATGTCATGCCCTGAAAAGTACAGTGGTTTGTCGTGCTTCCTCTTTTCAGGGATAGAGCCCAGCCCAAAGGCAGTGCAAGCTAAAATTTGTTGTGTAATATGATAAGCCTGACATTGCTGACATGTTACATTACTGATCGTTTTTACTACAAAAAAAGAAGGCCAAAAGCATGCTGTTGAGGCTGGAAGAGGGTCCCAGACAGCATAATGAGGGAGCTTTTGTAAAGACGAGCACACTATGTTCAGGTCAGAGACACTATAAAATAGAGTCATGGCACTCAGATAATCCTGGATAGAAATCTATGGAAGATCTGAGCAGCAGCAAAGAGGACGGGAGAAGCAAAACAGAGGGTCAAAAAATGTTTTGAAATATTTATTTTAAGCCAAAGTCATTAGACTTCTGAAAGAATTTTGGTAGTGGAATGAAATTTAAGGCAACCTATGAACCAGAGTGTCTACTCAGCTGTATGGCTTTATCCCATTTATATTTAAAGTCCTAAAAGAAACAATAATTGCATTTGTATTACTGTCGTAGGCTGACTTAAAGACTGCCACTAAGTAATGCACTTATTTTACAAAAATCATCAGTAACAAGCCAGCATATCAGTTATTTCAGGCTTATATGTATATGTGGCAGACAGCAAAGTGCACACTGCTGAGCTTAGAAGAGGTTTGTAAGAGCCAGACAGCACAATGAGGGAGCTTTTATAAAGCACAGTACACTGTGTTCAGGTCAGAGACATTCTAAGAGAGAGATGTGGCACTCAAACAATCCTGAATTTAAATGCATGAGTAATTCAGCAGGAGTAATAAAAATCAAATCCTTCTAATCCTTATTTCAGATGAAAGTCACCAAACGTTTTAAGCAGTTTTGATCAGATTTGCCTGGAGATTCCATACATGCAGTTTTTGTGTCCTGTGACCACCAACATTACAGTTAATTGAAATAATGCAAGTATCAAAATCTAGCTCAGGTGTAGCTCCTGCAGCTGATGAGCATGTACCTGCAAGTCCCAGCACAGCACAAACATTATACAATGGTATGGGTCATTGTGCAATGAAGACAAACATCACACAGTTCCCATTTCTGAAATCTGAGCTTTAAGTTTGTGATGAGGTCATTTCCAAGTTCCGAATTTCTGACTTTATTCCGCATTAAATCTAAAAATCAGGGAGGGCACAACATGTTACTGTTGCATTTAAAAGCATGTTTTGTTCCTTAGTTCTTTTTACAGTTGAAACCACAACATCCCCTCGGTGTCTGTGATCTGAAGCTCTCAGCTCTACCACATGATGCCCCTCAGCCATTTCCTCTTCTGTGCTCGACGTCACCATTGAACTCTAAGTTTGAACTTCTCCAGAAATTGACCTGAAGAAAGTAAAGTAACTTGAAGTAAAGTGTCCGGCAGCCAGTGTTACAAGAATCACAGCATTCGTTGAGGAAAGAATGGATTTTCGAAAATATCAACACACACTATGGGTGTTTTGTATAAACACAATGAAAATGAAAATGAAAAGAGGCAGTGAGGTAAACAGACCTGAAAATATACCACAACCGTCTTCAGAAATATAAGCTATGTCATAATTGAAAAATAATAAACCTGTGAAATAAAAGCTATCAGTTAAATAACAACTCATCTTAGTGTCTGTTTGTTCATTATGGTTGTGTGTGTATATATAATGTTTGTTTGTTTTTTAAATTAAGGACAGCAGACATTAAAAATAACTGAAGTAAACACAAAATATTTTGTGTTGTCCCAAAAGATGAATATTTATCCTAATACTTTTATTTTCTTGAGGGAAATGTGAGCACTGAATGAGCTGTCTGGAAATAGGTTGCACACTTATTATTGCAATTACAGTCTATGCCTGGCAGCAGCAGACAAAGTGAATATGTGAATATTTCAGGACAGCTTTCCAAAGACAAAAGATTACCCCAGATTTCTATGAATATTGTATTTGGTTAGCATTTATAAATACTATTTTTAAAAAAGAACTATTTGTGTTATACTTTAAGTACTTCCTCATAATTTGAATAAAACCAGACAATTCTGAATGTACTCATCCCAACATGTCTTATATATAAACACATGTTCAAGCACGTGTTTCTACATTTGCACACATAAGCAATACTTTGAAACACAGACAGACAGGTAAAAAAAAAAAAAAAAAAAAAAAAAAAAAAAAAATATATCACGTAATTCCTTGTTTTTACATCCATCAGGTCCCAATCAGCCCAAATAGCAAAGAGAAATTAAAAATGCATGCCATGAAAGAGTTCAGGTCTTAGGAGGTTAAAGTGAATGAAAGTTTAACAGATTCAAAATGAAAGCAGAACAGTCAGTAGCTTCTGATCAGATGGAGTAAAGTCTCAGCAAATTTGCTGCAGAAGGAGAAGCCTGGCCATATTGTCACAAACTGCAGTTTAGGTAGACTGTGAGAAAAAGGATACGGCAGGATGACGGCAAAAAATGGCAAACCTTTATTCAGGTTGCAAGCAGTCCAGGAAATTAGTCCAAAAACAGGGGCAAACAGAAGCCAAATCCACAGAGAGAGAAAGCACACAAATGAGCAACCCAAAAAAACCAAAAAAATCAGTCATTTTTAAATTTTTACAGCACTCAATTCTGGAAGTTCAGACTGAGGAGGACCCTGGGAAGTCCCTGGACACTTTAATGGTCAGTGATCTGTTAAGAAACAA
Organism: Oreochromis niloticus; assembly: GCF_001858045.2. NCBI lineage: Eukaryota > Metazoa > Chordata > Actinopteri > Cichliformes > Cichlidae > Oreochromis > Oreochromis niloticus. Next base: position 26,087,075 of record NC_031982.2, read on the forward strand.
AGGAGTTTTTAAACCCTGTTAGTCATCAGAAGGTTTCACCACTTTAAAGTGGAAGGAAGTGAAACTCGATATCACGTAAGTAAAACATATAGCTGCCATCGTCAACCAGTCCAGGTTTAACGTGTAGCCTTCATCACATAAAGTACTGCGGGATTATCAAGCAACAGAGGTAGGAAGAACAATAATTTACTCTCTATTATAGACCTATACTACAGTAGGTAAAAGGTAATGTCCTGTATACCTGACACCAGTGCTTCTCCTATTGGTAAAAACAACTATTTGCAAGTTTTATAGTTTACTTATTTTGCACTGTTCTTGTTTCATTTAATCATCTGGACTGCTTTTTCTAAATAAGGCAGCATTTTTCACTCATGGATCTGATCACGTCTAATTTCAAACTCTTACTTTACTGACGTGATGTGATCATTGTTTAAGTTTTGCTGTGTTTAGACGTTCAGATTCTTGCGGATGTCTGATATGATTTCCAGTCGTTGTGTGGCCAAAAACCTGAAAGGTTTAAAAGGCCACCATGACTCTGGGTCAGTTCGCTTTTTCAGAATTCCAATTCAAATGTTCATAAAAACAGAATTCATGTAAGATGCGGCAAAAACTGAGCTCTGTCCATTAAACACTTCATTGTCTACAAGTACTCTTAACTTAAAAAAAAAAAATCAAGGATATTCACAGCAACAGTTTATTTGTAACAAAATTAGCTAAAATAATATTGTGTAATGTGCATTAAACCTAAATGAAGTAAAGTAAGGTCATTTGTGTTCAAGTGTTTAATTTTATGTAAAGACAGCATGTCTAATTTTAGTGTGAAAGCTGCAAACACTCAAAATGCAGCTACAAAATAAGTTCAGTTAAATTGGGTATCATAAATCTTTTAGCCTACATCAGCTGACACAACACCAACTTTCCCACAGTAAATGATGAAATCAAAAGTTTTACTTCTCAGTGCCCACACCATTCTTGTGTAACAAGTCAGCAGCAAGCCTGGCTGTTTAAAAACAAAAAAACAAAAAAAAAAAAACAGCATCTGACTTAAGCAATGCTGTGCATGACCCTTCTGTCCCCATCCAGAATTATTGCAGCTATTTGAAACCAAATATATGAGTAGAAATATTCTTTTAGTAGCTCGGTTACTGATTTTAATGACGTCCTCGTGTTTTATTGTATTTTTTTAAACCGGACAGTTTCCACTTGTGCTGCTATACATTCCACAACTGATGTTTACTTGAATTTAACTTTTACATTCGGTTCCTCTTTTGTCACTGACTTTCAGTTTTCGCCAGAATGTCAGCAGACTCCATCACTTCCAAGGAGACACAGCACGATCCCAGCTCTGATGTCCCCTCGGCATCGATGCATTCCTACCAAGAAGAGCAGCCTCCAGCCTACTCTGAAGCCCCACCAGTGTACAAACCACCTCAGATCTCTCGTTATGAGTCTTTCCATGACATAAACCCACAGATATCATCAGAAACGACTCCGCTGATGTCCTCATCTTCCTTTGATGACGAGATAGTGAGGAAAGGGTTTATTAGAAAGGTTTGTACACTACATTTTGGACGATAACTCTAAGAATCCACCATAAATGTTGAAAGTCTTTCTGAGACATGTGCGCCAAGTACTCTTTGTATTTGCTGCAACACAACAACACAAAACTGCTTTCTTTTGTCGTTGTTATGATCAGTAATTTTAACTCAATTTAGTTATAAAATAAGTAATATTATGCACCTTAAAAAAAATCAGACTAAATTAAATGAGTAAGTAAACTTTCTTGCCCCTGAAAAATGACATATTATTCTATATTCTGAAACTGAAAATAACACAAAAGCTCATAAATGTAAAGCAATTTTTTTTAAACTAAAAACTAAACTGAAAAAATAAAAGAGGAAAACAAATCAAAAAGGAATTAAAATATACAAAACTTAAGTAACCCTGAATTTCACAGCCAGTTACAGGAAGCCGTAAGGGCACGTCAACATAGCAGCCAGATGTTTCGGTCGGGTCTACTTTCACACAACAGCCACTTGGAGTGGGAGAAGTTGGGTGTTTCAAATCCTGTTTACTTTTAGGGAGCTGTTTTAAAAGCTATGCTCTGCAATCAATTTGATTTTATGAACTGGTAATTGCAGCACGTGCTGTTCACATGTTACAGTTGGCAAAATCAGGAACTATTTTGTGCCTGTATGCTGAAGATTAAGCAGGCTGTTTCTCTCACTTTCTTCCTGAGCACAAATAAGTAGATTTGAGAAAAGAGAGAAGTTATTTTCAAGGACCACACAAGCATCCTTGAATTTCCATGCTCTCCCTGAGCCTGCAAGGGTCCTTACCGGGTACTCCAGCTTTCTCCACAGTCCAGAGACCCACACTTTGGTTAACTGTTGATATTAAACTGGCCAAATGTGATCGGCTGCCACTCTGTTACACTGGCTACAGAGTAACAACCTGTCCAGGTTGTATCCTGCCTCTCACCCTATGACAGCTGGGATAGGCTTCAGCTGCTAAGTGACCCTGAACTGGATAAGAAAATGAATAGATGATCTACATACAGCCCAATTTGATCTCAAGTGGGACTACCAAGTAAAGCAATTGTATAATAACCCATCTTTATTTTAATATAGATAACTACAAGTATGTTTTAAAAACAATAACATTTAATGAACCCTGCTTTTGCAGATGATAAGCAGCCTGGTACACCTTAAAAAAAGTGTGTTTTCTACAGTATATCTGATTTATTGTACATTATAATTCACAGCGACTGTTGAAAAGCACAAACTCTTCAAATTTACAGTTTTCACGCACTAAACATTGATAATATTTTACTCTGTGATTGAAATACCTTCTCGAGATCTAAAAATACGCAGCTAATCTTTGACTCCAGTGTGATGAAGTTGGTGTTACCTCAGCAGGTACTGAATGCATTTTACTGAAAAATCAAAGATTTCTTTGGGCCATCCTGGGGCCTGGTCTGGGGTCTTTGGTGAGCCAGCTCTGGCCCCAGAACTGCATGTTTGACACCCTGTTTATAATATTTCAAAGCAACCTCTGACTAAGGCAGGAAACAGCTGATATTGTCGGACTAGTTCTTCTTTGTTAATGTAAGTTTACTTTAAGGAAAAACATTTGCAGTTTTCTTTTACAGTGTAGTTACTTAGTAATAAAGTTGTAATTTAAAAAACAAAACTCAGCCTTTTCTCTTTTCCTGCACAGGTTTTTAGCATCGTGACGCTCCAGCTGCTGTTCACCTTCACTGTAGTGTGCGTGTTCACCTTCTCCAGCGTGGTCAAAGAGGCAGTGCAATCAAACATTTGGGTCTATCTCAGTTCCTTCATCGTCTTCGTTGTTGTCACCATCGCCCTCACTTGCTGCAAGTCCTTCAGCCAGCATCACCCGTGGAACATTGTGGCACTGGTGGGTCACAAATAACAAAACATTTTGGAAAGAGAAGTGAAATACTTTGGTCATGCAGTCAAGATGGCACCTCAGCTTGTGAACCACTTAACTAAAAACTAGAAGTTAAAGTATAAGTGCTAAGTGCTCAGCAATAAATTTTTAAAAAAAAAAGGAAATAAAGGTCAGAATAAGAACAACAGCAAAAAAAAAAAAAAAAAAAAAAAAAAAAAAAAAAATCACAGATGACTTTTGTCAAAGATTTAGACTTCCACAAACAGATGGTAAATGTTCTGGCACTTATGTAGCACTTTTCTATTCTAACTGAGCACTCAAAGCTCTAAATGACTTGTGAAAAGTTTGCTTTTTACATTTTCCAAAACAAAACCTCTAAAGTTTTCTCTAAAGGGCAGCAGATTCACTGAGTGATTTGAGGTTTGGTTGGCATGTTAATTTAGGACAGGCTCTTCCTGTTGTTGTTGTTAAATACAGCACGTACAGCAGAGCAAAACGCAAGCAGAAGCTCACTGCACCTTTTCTTTTAAAAGCACTCATTAAGTGCATTCGTGTCTGAATGCATGGTAAGTGTATGAATGAGTATGTGCATAAGAGAAAAAGAAAAAGCCTTAAACCAAACCTGCTCAGGTGTTATGCTTTCTTATCTAGGTCACCTCAACCCAGCAATTCCTGGAAGAGACTGACAAACACAACAAACTAGAAAAGCAGAGGCCAAAAGGCCACATTGCCCCAATATAAAAGTTTGGTTTTTTCAATGTCGGAAACAAGCATCCATACCTGAAGACCACGTTCACACAATTTCTTCCTGGCCTTGCTTCTTGTAAATGTTCTCTTCTGTTTTCATTATTTGATATGTTCTTATTTTTTTTGAGGAAAAAAATGAGTAGAAAATGCGTTTCATGTGTTCTGGAGATGTTTAATGCATTTAATTTTCTACCTCCAGTTTGTTGTCACCGTGAGCATGTCATACATGACGGGGACCATCGCCTCCTTTCACAACACCACTGCTGTGATCCTCGCTATGGGAGTAACGCTGGCCATTACTATCTCAATCATCGCTTTTTCAGTGCAGGTGAGACCGTCAGACTGAGCAGAAGAGCTGCATTTGAAAGGTTTTCTTCTTCTTCACCAAAGCAGAGTGCAGATTTCTCAGCTGACTTTGAAGTCAAAACTCTGAAAAGTTTCTGTAAAGAAAATCCACAGCACATCAGAATAACACAAAATGCATGCAGTGAAAAATGTAACGTGAAAGGGAAGCTGATTGACTGATACTGACTGATATTTGTAAGACTGATATCGATATTTGGTTATTCAAAAATCGAATATTCTGATATTTCAGATTTTTTTTCTTTCAGACACATGAAACATAAATAGATTCCCCTAACATTCATTATCTGTAGTTATTTATTTACTGCTTTAGGTTCTGCCTGATTCTGCTTGGATCAGCGGGTCGTTTTGTTTGTGGTGTTTCCAACATGTGTTGCCAGCAGGGAAGTTGCAGGTTGCCCTCTGGTGGACAAACTATGCAACTTCACCACTCATACCATGGTTGAAGGATTCCATTATTATATTTTTTTTTTTACCTTTTAAATTTTCATTTATAAATGCCGATACTGATCAGCCCAACCAATAGTTTTTTTATTCTCCCCTCTACTTTTTAATGATTAAGCAATTTTTCATTTTAAAGAAAATTATAAATCTCTGGTCCTTCAGTGCAAACATTTGCTAATTTTGCGTTTTTTTTAATATCACAGTAAATTTAATATTGCTCATATTGTAGATTATTTCTCATCCAAGACATTTAAATACATCAACATGGCCCCTTGGAGAGTATGCAAACACTTTTTCCTAACATTTGAAAGAAAAAAAAACACAATAATGGATAAATGTGATATTCTTTACTCAAGCTTTTGAGACTGAGACAGTTTTTACAGTTTTAATCCTGTCTCAGAATCTGAGTTTTAAATCTAATTTGTAATTTAAAAGTTCTGAAATGCCTTATTTTATGAGACTCTCATATGCTTCAAGTTTCAAAAGATTAATATTTCACATGTTCATTTCATATGTCACATGGTTACTGTGCACTACAGAAGAAAAATCTAAATAAGATTAGACACTGATAGAATATTTAATAATGAAATTCATGTCTTTATGTCTTTCTGTTATTTGCAGACTCGTTATGATTTTACTTATTGCAACAGTGCTTTGTTGATTCTGGTCGTGGACGTTGGCATGTTTGGAATATTTTGCACCTTCTACTACAGCTACATCGCTGAAGTTATCTATGGATGTCTGGGAGCTCTGCTGTTTTCATTGGTGAGAGAAGGAGCAAGATCCAGTTAGGTCTAGGGATGGGTATCGTTTGGTGCCGGTACTTAAACGGTGCTCAAACCGGTGCTTAAAGAATGGAGAACACAAAATTGGTCCAAAAACCTCTCATGTTCAGCTGTTTTTTTGTAAAAAGATAACAATGTTAGCCTTTTCTGCAGCTATAGGGCATATATGGTATCACTCTTGGCTGGAAGCAGTGCTTAAACAATGGAAAAAACACAAACTTTGTCCAAAAACCTCTCATGTTTAACTGTTTTCCACTTTTTCTTTGGTCATTTTAGCCTTTTTGGCCAGGGTGAAGGGAGCATCTGCCATCAAACAAGAAGACAGCCACATGTAACTACGACGGTGTTTGCTAGTTCACCTTACATGCATTAATGTAATAATGTGGTTAGCGTACTCAACGTTACACACGAACAACACGAAGCTACTCACGGCTGCTGCTGCCATCATCATCCGTCATCATTTCTGCGACGCTGACAGGGCTAGGGGCCAGGACTCTACTCTTCGGGTTTTTGGGGGATGTTGCTAACTCCGGGTCCGATAACAGGCACCACACCCGCAGTAGATGTGCACGGTGTGAGGTCTCGCAGCAAGCTATCAAACACGGCGCATTTCTTGGCTTTAAAAAAAACCCGCTATGCGTCGCCAGGTGTCTCATCAGATTTGAGGTGTTACCTCCTTTGACAGTATCAAAGTTTGCATCTTTTGCTGTGAAGTACAGCCAGACTTTTGACCGTTTTGCCTTGGGCATTTTTAATCTGTAGCTCTGCTCTAAAAGAACGTACGTACCTGGCCCCGCCTACTATCCTCGGAAACGTAAAATGATTGGCTAGAATTGGCTCAGGGGAAAAAAAGCACCGAAATAAAGCACCGAAATGTGCGCTGCTTTTCGGTCTGGTTACTACCGTTTATGTCAGAACCGGACACCGGTACCCATCCCTAACTTAGGTCTATAGGTTTTCGAACGATGACTCTTTTTAAATAAAACAATGAAGAGTTTCAGCTTTAATTCACAGAGTTTAAATAAATCTGCATTAGCTGTATGTTGTTTAATTTAAAATACAGTGTAGTAGTGTACATGGGAAAAATTACACAATGTGTCAATGTCCAAATCCTATGGACTTTGCTGTAAAGGACGAAAGTATTTTACAGGAAAATGAGTCACACAATTAGACAACACTTTTCTCACAATTCTCTTCAGGTCTCATTGCCACATGTCACAGTTTTATATATCTTTCATATAAAGTGGCTTTTATGTAATAATTTGATCGTGTTTTTCTGATGGTGACTTCGCACCCTGGTCTAAATCTCCTCCTCCTCTGCCTCTCTTAGTACCTGGTGATCGACTGTCAGCTGGTGATGGGGAGGATGGCCTACAGTGCGGATCCAGAAGATTACATCAACGCTGCTCTCAGAATCTACCTAGATGTAGTCCTAATTTTCCTCTACATCCTGGGGAGGAGGTGAAACTGCATATACAAAACACACGGACACTTCAGACTGTGGATTAAAATGTCCTCTATCATTATGTGCTGTATATAATCTCCTCGCATCATGTCACACAAAAAAATCAATGTTTGCATAGAATCTTGTCTTTGTCTCAGATTTAAAGCCATTAAAAAATCTAACAAACAAAAACACCACACTTTATGTTGAGTCATTTATTTTTTTTATTCCCACTCTTCAAAATTTAAAAATCTTCATCCTCATAACAGATCCAGAAGAATATTTGTGTTACAACAAACACCTACACTAAAACCATCCTATCGTTAATAATGATAATGAGACCTTCAACTGATCCAAGGACGTTTAGTAATATACATATACAGGGACAAAAAGTAGTGCAAAAGTTTTTGTGTATCCTCTCCATGTCAAAGAGATACATTTAGTATAACAAACCTCTGTCGAACAACAGCTTTTTCTTATAAATGATACCAGGATATAAGAGAAACTGTAGAAAATCCAAGAAAAAGTTTAATTCAAAGTTGATGTTTTCCCTCAGTTAGTCCCTCATGGTTTCCTCAGACACTCATTTACATATGGAGATGCAGAACATTCAGCAAATCCTGCTGCCAGCATCAGTGATTATTTTGAGTTATTTCAATCCAGCAGTCAATTCTATATAAGATGTCAAAGAAGTGAAAATGCTGGCACTAAGCAATAAACAACCCATATACAAGATTTTCCTTTTTAATATAATTTATTGTATAATGAAACATCCACTAGTCATGCCTGTGATAATGCATCTACAATTTTTGTCTTGGAAAAATCCTAAAACAATTCATTATATTATCAAAACAGCTGTAAATGATTTTTCTCAGTTGAGCAATTGCTGCAGCCCTATATGAATGAGTGTTTTCAGGTGTAACATCCAGACCCCACCCATGCCCCAAAACATAGAAGTTAACGCTACATGAAGAATGACTAAAAAGCCCCAAACATTCATCCATATTTCACGAAGGCCCACAGTTTCCAAGGCTTCACCACAGTGATGAGTAGTTAAACTTTACACGCAGCAGGTACCTCATGCGAGTCTGTGCAGGATTGTAAACGATGAACTCGTTGTAGAGGAGGGAGTAAGCGTTACATTTACCCACTCCCGTCTTCACGCCAGGCCCCATCGGCACAGTCACACCGTCCCTGAGAAAGAAATCGAGAACCAATAAAATAAATCGGTGGGATTAACACAAATGACCTTTGTTTAAAATTTCTTCTAGGTGATTGTAACAATTTTTTTCCCCAAAAAAGAAAACATTCTGCACACTCTTTGGCTTCAGTTTCATTTTTGTTTTCTTAGGGCATTTTTAGGATCTTTGGGGATCCATCCTCTTAACTCCTCCAGTTCAGAATCACAGGAAAGCTGAATCCCATCCCAGCTGTCTTGGAGCGAGAGGCAGGGCACCTCCAGTCTATTAAAAGGCTAACACAAGACAGACAACCACTCACATTCTTATTTATCGCTAATTTAGAATTACCAATTAACCTAACAAGCATGTTTGGACTGTCCGAGGAAGCACACATAGGGAGAGCATGAGGACCCCAGCTGGCCAGGAGATTCACACCCAGGACCAAACAATGTCCTGGGTGTCAAACAGTGTGCAGCAGTATACTACTATTAATTTGCAAATAGAATAAGCTCTGTTATCAAACTTTAGGCTTGTATTGGATAAATGGGTACTGTTATTATGCAAGTGATGAAGATATATTCCAAACTTCCTGCTAATTTTAACAGAATTAGGTGTGAAGATTAAAGAGCATTTTAAGGCATTGAAAAAACTGCAGTGAAAGGTCATAAACTAAATTGTTCAGCTGCAGGTAACTTACTAACAGGACAGGCGCAGTTTGTTAATTGTAATGAAAAGAATATAAATACTGGTCATACACGTGTAGGTAAAATGTAGGCCTAAGGTGACAGTTGTCACTATATATAATGACAGAGTCGTTATAGTGGAAAGGTGATTCAGTAATTAACAGGCTTCAATGTAGGACTGTAAACTGTGCGATAATATTTTGAAACTACTTTCTGTAGCATTCTTGTTTTTAGACAAGTTAACAACAACAAATAAATATGGCTCTAAAATGTTCACACAGCTGAATCTTCTCTATCGTCTTTGCAGATTGTGATTATGAATTTGTTGACTGGTAAATGGAGTGCATTTAGGGAGCATCGTTCTAGTCTCACTGACTACTCACAGTGACTTCAACCCAGTGTTTCAAACACATCGATTTTATATGGGGCACAGGTATATGAACACCTCTTCAATATTTGGCAATTTATTTAAAATTGGTTTTTTTATCCATCTGAAACAATTCAGATGTTGCTAACCACCTACCCCTGGCCCTTTCCTGCTGGTCTGTTTCTCACCCAGCTACATTTCCAGTGAGTTTGAAGAACAACCATAGGATCACGGTTAGACATTTACACTGCTTATTCTTCACAAAGTGGGTCAATCTATTGATGCATGCATCCATTTTCTCCCACTTATCCAATTCAGTGTCAGACAAAGGCTGGAACCTACCCCAGCTGCCATAGAGGCAAGATGCACCCTGGACAGGTTACCAATCACATTTAGAAACTATTATATTGTATTATTTAATAAATTATTTGAGGAAACTTTGTGCACCTATTTTCACGCCTACACACACCACTACTACAACAAACACCGTCACCCGTTCACACATTCATATATGCTACGGTTTTATTGCAGCCTTACAGGCTCCTTACACACCTAAGGGATATGGGAAACTGTGACAAGCAGACTAGAGAAGCTAGGAGTGTATAACCCCACAGACTGCAGCTATTTCAACCATCTAATAAGGTCATAGCAAACCACAAACAAACTGAATTTTCTATCATGGCAGGTCAGACTTAATTTTCACGAATGGTGCTAAATACATTGACTGCTGTGTTTCATGCTCAGCTGACTGGTCTGCAGTGAAAAACAGAATTTGGTGGAAGCTATGGAGGAGAAGCGGCAAAGCAGGAAAAACAGCAGAATAAACAAGGGGAAAGCAAGGCCAGTGCATTAACGAATGAGTCACCGTGTAGCCAGCAGAGTTCAGCATTCAGTATTTTGACTTTCATTTAATTGGTTTCACTCCAAATTGCCTCTTTCTGTAACATAAACATCTGACATTTATATGAAGTGCTTGAACATGGCCCTCAGTAGAGAGGTCTAAGTAGATTAAATAAACAGCTTAGGTAATCTATACAAGCACTATGGGATACAAGGGTCTCTGAACTAAATGTATCACTTTAAATCAGTGTTTCCCACACAAATTGAGCTTTAGACTTTACTTCAGTGGGCTTGACAGGGACATTAAAGCTGCCTAAGTGTTTTCTGTGTTGCTTTCTAGAATTTCTTTTATTTATTTTGCCCATCTATTTACATTATTCCCTTCCTTTTGTTTTAAACGATAAGTGATCTCTACACAACTATCCCCAGCCCCTCCCATGGTGTTTTCCCACCAGCAGGGTGTCATGGTTCTCTTTGGTGCCATTCAGCTGCTCTCCAGAGAGTCTGTTATCCTGGAGTAGTACAGACTACAACAGCAGCTGGTAATAATAATTCTTAGACGGCTCTGGAAACCTGCTGTAAGCTCAGCAGCTAACCTAACTCGCAGCAGGTGGAGAACTGCTTCACTTAACTTAGAGGTTGCATGCATCCCGTCCATACTGTCCTTGAATGAGCAGTGCTGAACACGATAGGCAGCTGTGTTTTGAGTGAACTAAAAGTTATGAAGGCCTTGTTTTAAAGCAATAGACCAAATAACTGAGCAGTAACTGGCCTGTGTTAAATATATCATTATAATTAGAAAGACTTACAGTGTGACAGAGTTTTTGGGGTCAGGTCCAGTCTGTCCCAGCCCCTTGGTGCTGTGCTTTCCAGCAGGCAGATTGTTTGCTTCATAGTCCGCATCCAGCAGCTCATTAGATTCTCCCAGAGCGACCTGTGGGCAAACAGATTATGAATATTTACCAGTGCTGCATTATATTTAAGCCAGACGTTTCATGTGGTTAAATTACACTTTGCAGAGGAGTTTTTCTGGGTATCAAATTCAACTTTTTTGGCTTCCTACAGGTCTCTACCTGAGACCTCAGCAGTAAACATCATCATTGCAGGATCAAAAAATATCTGCATATGCGTAGAATTACAAATGACAAATATATCTGTTCAACCTGCAAAAACAAAACTTCATTGCAGATTACAGACATTTCCTTGGCAGCAAATTTAAGAAATTTGCAGGCCACAGCAGCTGCAACAAAACTTTAATAATGAAAACGATTAACCACAGGGACGCTGTGGGTAAGAAATATGTATTTTCAGTTTCTCTTAAGTTTCTTGTTATCTTGTTCCAAGTTCTTAGAGTTAGTGTGGGATGCTATGATAGTGATAAGCCAAAAATAAAACTAAACTTAACAGTGAAAAGATGAGGAATATAACGCTGGTGTCAATGAATGTCAATGGGATGAATAACCCAATTAAAAGAAGTAAAGTGATACTTAAAATGAGAAAGCTTAATGCCAATGTAATATATCTACAGGAAACACATCTGTCACAGGAAGAGCATGATAAATTAAAGAAATTTGGGTACAGAAATTCTTACTATAGTACTTGCAAGAAAAGTCGTAAAAGGGGGGTAGCAATACTTATTAAAAATTCAGTTAATTTTGAATGTTCTAAAGAAATTCGGGACAGTGAGGGGAGATACATTATTGTAAGAGGTAAATTAGAAGGGGAGGCGGTGACACTAATCAACCTCTATATTCCCCCTGAGAGCAACCAACAAAATGTGAAGACTCTAATTACTACAGTCATGTCAGAATCTGAAGGGACAGTGCTGTGTGCAGGAGACTTTAATGTGGTATTAGATCATAGAATTGATACAACAAGCACAAATAGAAGCAAAAAAAGCCTGGCGAGAATGGTCAATACCTTTATGAAAGAGCAGGGAATGGTAGATGTATGGAGGGAACATCACCCGCTGGATAAGGAGTATACACACTACTCAAAGACTCACAACACTTACTCAAGAATTGACTATGTCTTAATGAACAGATGGGATCTACACAGAGTAACTGAATGCACAATTGGAGTGGCAGATATTTCTGATCATTGTGCTATTCATTTAAAGCTAAATCTAAATAGTAGGCGTAGAAACACCTGTTGGAGGTTAAATCTGAGCTGTCTGAATAAAAAAGAAACGAAAGACCAAATCAAGAAAGATATAAAGCAATACATAGAGGAAAATTCCACAGAAGAAATTAGCCCAACTGTGTTTTGGGATGCATTCAAAGCTGTACTCAGAGGGAAGCTTATTGCCATAACTTCAAAACAACACCAAATGAGGAAGGCCCTGTACCTAAGCCAGGTGGAGGAATTGAAAAACACCGAAATATTATACCGAACAACTCGGAATGTTCAGCTCCAAGACAGAATCAAAACACTAAAAAAGGAAATTGACAATATATTGACCGAAGAAGTGGAAAAAAAACTTAGATTTTTGAAACAGGATTATTATGAGAACGGCCCAAAGGCAGCTAGACTGTTAGCACGGCGTCTTAGACAGCAGCAAGCTGCTAATACAATTCACAAGATTAGGGACCCATCTACAAATAACTTGCAGTATAGCCAGGAAGCAATAGAAGAAACATTTAGGAAATATTACGAAAACTTGTATAAACAACCATGTTCCTCAAATAAAGACGAAAAAACTGCTTTTCTTAACTCCCTAGACTTACCACGTATTGGTACGCAGCAAAACAGCAAACTAACTGCCCCCATCAGTCATGAAGAAATATCTAGAGCAATTTCAAGACTTAAAGCTAATAAATCACCGGGGGCCGATGGGTTTCCCTCAGAGTGGTACAAGAACTTTAAGGAGGAGTTGATACCAATGCTTCAATCATCATTCAATCATACCCTTGCGGAGGGTGTAACCCCTCCCTCATGGAGAGAGGCGATTATCTCAGTAATCCCTAAAGAGGGAAAAGACACCGAATATTGTAACAATTACAGACCCATATCGGTACTTAATGTGGACTACAAAATATACACATCTATAATTGCTAAGCGATATGGAGCAATTATAAGAGATTTAATTAATGAAGACCAAACTGGCTTTATCTCAGGACGTAGAACTCAAGATAGTATAAGAAGGACCCTCCAGATAGTTAATTCGATACAAACAAAAAAGGGCAGTGCGGCCCTAGTAAGCCTGGATGCAGAGAAGGCTTTCGACAGTGTAGATTGGAACTTCCTATATGCCGTGCTTGAAAGGTTTGGTTTTAATGACAGCGCTGTGATGTGCATCAAATCTATTTACCAATCTCCTACGGCTCGAATTAGAATCAATGGCAGCCTAACGGAGCAAATCTCTCTCGAGAGGGGTACCCGCCAGGGTTGTTGCCTCTCACCTCTTCTCTTCGCTCTATATATTGAGCCCCTGGCACAGGCCATCCGACAAAGTGAGGAAGTGAGAGGAATAAATATTAAAGGGGAAGACCACATCATCAGCTTATTTGCAGATGATATCATACTCTACCTAGAAAATCCAAACCAAACTTTAATTCCGATGTTTAATGTAATTAATATCTTTGCTGAACATTCGGGGTACAAAGTTAATGTGACCAAAACTCAGATACTGGCTTTCAACTATTTGCCATCCGAAGAGGTTAAAAATAAGTTTAAACTGAACTGGACTGCAAAACAAATAAAATACTTGGGTGTAACTGTGACTAAACAATTGAGTGACCTTTTTAAAACAAATTATGATAGACTGACCACTCAAATTAAACACGATCTAAACCGATGGTCAACTCTTACACTAGACTTTAGTGCAAGAATCACAACAATAAAAATGAGTGTCCTCCCACGGCTACTGTACCTTTTCCAATCTCTGCCAGTTAAGATCCCAGTGGAAAAATTCAAGGACTGGGATAGGCTCATCTCTAGATTTGTATGGAATGGTAAAAGGCCTAGAATAAAATACACAACATTACAACTATCTAGGAAGCAAGGCGGTGTGGGACTCCCCAATCTAAAAGATTATTACCATGCGGCCCAAACCAGACCAGCAATAAAGTGGTGTGATCAGAACTTTAATGCTAAATGGAAAGATATTGAAATAAAAGTACAGGATGTCCCAGTCCAGACATTTCTTGGGAATGAGCAACTTAAGAAAACTTTACAGCATTTCCTTGATCCTATAACATCCCACACTCTAGAGATATGGTTTGGCCTAGTTAAACAAAGCAAGTTGGAAAGAGAGGTTAAGATGTTAAACTGGGCTGCCTATGTTGTTGGTGTTATACCAAGTGCTCACGACTCAGGATTCAGGAAGTGGGAACAAAAAGGAATAACAGCGATTTGCACAATAATGAAAGATGGCCATTTGATGAGTTTCCAAGATTTAAAAGATCGGTATAGTCTAGAGAAAACCGACTTTTACCGGTACCTGCAACTCAGAGATTACTTTTCAAAGGAAGTACGAAGTCCGCGTACGTCTTATGGCATGCTGGATTGCGTAATTAAATCATACAGGGGCCTCCAATTCAAGGAAATTTCTGTACTATATAAAAACCTAAGAGAGAACACGGCAACATCAACTGAATACATAAAAAAGAAATGGGAGCAGGAAATAAAAACTGATATCTCAACTGAGGAATGGTTAGATATGTGTGAAACCCAGAACACAACGACTAACTCAAGATGCTGGAGAGAATTTGGATGGAAACATCTTACTCGATTCTTTATTACACCAAAAATCAAAAGTAAGCAGACTCAAGACAGCTTGCCATGCTGGAGACGATGTGGTAACATGGAAGCACATCATACGCACATATTTTGGGAGTGCCTGAAACTGCATAATTTTTGGAAGAACGTGACTCTTGTAATAGGCAATATCTTGGGCTATCAATTACCACACAATTTTAAAACTGTATATCTTGGGAACATTAGGGAGTATGTTATGTACGACGATATGTATTTGACAAAAATCCTATTGATAGCTGCAAAGAAAGCTATAACAAGAAACTGGTACAAACTGGATCCACCTTCTTCAAAAGACTGGTTAAAGGTTGTTGGAGAAATCTATGCAATGGAAAAAATGACTTACATTCTCAGATTAAAGGAGGATATCTTCGTTGCTAAGTGGGAGAAATGGACATTATATGGCACCAAGGAAAATTAATGAACGAACAAAACATTTAAGGTCTATAACTTTGTATATCCATTGATGCATGCATGTATAAGTATGTGTATAAGCTGGAGTATGTATGCTGCGGAGTAAAGGCAGGTATGCATATGGTAGTTGATTAGAATTGGCACCCACACCTTTTGTTCGCTTTAGTTCTGTTTGTTTTGACTCTGTGCTTGTATGGTTATTTCTTCTGTAATGTAATACATGTCTGTGTTTAAACTGTGACAAAACTATCAATAAAAACTACAGTGTCAAAAAAAAATAATGAAAACGATTAATGGCAAACCCCCTCCCAAAAAAAACCTTACTTCACACAGTAGCAGCAGTCCAACGTTGTTGTTCTGGTTGGCAAAGCAGTAGTTGGCACTTTTGGATGACATGTCAGCAAAGTAGATACCTTTACCAAACTGAGTGAAAGAGAAATGAGAAAGGTAATATACCGATGTCAGACTTTGAGTTCAATTTCAATGTCTGGGATATTTTCATGTTGAAAATTGATAAAATGTTAAAGACTCCTTAAAATGTAATTGTTTAGATTAATTTTATTGATTTTTTCTTAAAAATTTGTTTCACTTCTGTCACATACAAGCTGAGACAAAATCAAACAGTGTGTATATTTTATTTGTCTTTCATTCTCTCACCGAGGTTCCTGCACCATTTAATAAAATTAAAATCAAGACATTTTTAAGACACCAATAAAACCTAAAACTGGACTTAAGGACTTTTTGAATTTTGATATTCTATCCTACCATGTAACCAGTAACAGGAGCTTCAGGGGGGGCCACTCGAAGTCCCTGACTGAGGATGCTGACCCAGTTAGACAGACGTGAACCGTGCCACAGCAGAGTCCTGGCGGACAGGTAGATGGTTAGCTTGGCTCATTGTGAAAGAAAACATAATTTTCATTGACATGAATGTCATATTTTTATCAAGGCAAATGTGCAACAAAATAAACTGGATTTTGAAGTCAGCTTTAAGTCATAAAGCAGTAACAGTATTTCTTCTTACCTGTTACTTAACTGTGACAGGAAACTGTTGCTCTCCCCGCCTCTGTCCACTGAGAAAATGTCAAGCACAGTCATGGTGTAGTCGCAGTGGGTGGGGGCGTGAGTGGTGTGCAGATACTTCTCTATCACCTTCACACAAAGAGGAGGAAAGTTAGCTCGATGAACAATGAAACAAATCCAAGATAATACTGAAGACCAACAACTACACAAGTTTTAGTGTGAAAGGAAATGTAGTCAGCTAAAGAAAATCTCCATGGTTCCTACTCAATATCAGTCAGTTCACTGTGAGATATATGCACGTTATCTCTTGATTAAATTAAACAACATTTGCCACAGTTTACAGAGCAGTACCCTACCTGATAGGTATTTTAGTCTACATTAAAAGAAAATACACTGGAAAAGCTAGTATTTCCAGCATATCAAATCAATTTTACCCTATTTTAAATTGAAATCATAACAACAGAGCCTTTGCTGTTTTCACATTTGGACATGATAGGTTACACAAACTCAGCAGCAGCAGCTTCTGCTGACAGACAAACTATCTGTGGTTGCAGACAGACCTCTGGAACACTACAGGGAGTGCAGAATTATTAGGCAAATGAGTATTTTGTCCACATCATCCTCTTCATGCATGTTGTCTTACTCCAAGCTGTATAGGCTCGAAAGCCTACTACCAATTAAGCATATTAGGTGATGTGCATCTCTGTAATGAGAAGGGGTGTGGTCTAATGACATCAACACCCTATATCAGGTGTGCATAATTATTAGGCAACTTCCTTTCCTTTGGCAAAATGGGTCAAAAGAAGGACTTGACAGGCTCAGAAAAGTCAAAAATAGTGAGATATCTTGCAGAGGGATGCAGCAGTCTTAAAATTGCAAAGCTTCTGAAGCGTGATCATCGAACAATCAAGCGTTTCATTCAAAATAGTCAACAGGGTCGCAAGAAGCGTGTGGAAAAACCAAGGCGCAAAATAACTGCCCATGAACTGAGAAAAGTCAAGCGTGCAGCTGCCAAGATGCCACTTGCCACCAGTTTGGCCATATTTCAGAGCTGCAACATCACTGGAGTGCCCAAAAGCACAAGGTGTGCAATACTCAGAGACATGGCCAAGGTAAGAAAGGCTGAAAGACGACCACCACTGAACAAGACACACAAGCTGAAACGTCAAGACTGGGCCAAGATGAGGATGGAGTCAAGCTCAACTCCCAGTCCTACTGCCAGTTTCTGGAAGACACCTTCTTCAAGCAGTGGTACAGGAAGAAGTCTGCATCCTTCAAGAAAAACATGATTTTCATGCAGGACAATGCTCCATCACACGCGTCCAAGTACTCCACAGCGTGGCTGGCAAGAAAGGGTATAAAAGAAGAAAAACTAATGACATGGCCTCCTTGTTCACCTGATCTGAACCCCATTGAGAACCTGTGGTCCATCATCAAATGTGAGATTTACAAGGAGGGAAAACAGTACACCTCTCTGAACAGTGTCTGGGAGGCTGTGGTTGCTGCTGCACGCAATGTTGATGGTGAACAGATCAAAACACTGACAGAATCCATGGATGGCAGGCTTTTGAGTGTCCTTGCAAAGAAAGGTGGCTATATTGGTCGCTGATTTGTTTTTGTTTTGTTTTTGAATGTCAGAAATGTATATTTGTGAATGTGGAGATGTTATATTGGTTTCACTGGTAAAAATAAATAATTGAAATGGGTATATATTTGTTTTTTGTTAAGTTGCCTAATAATTATGCACAGTAATAGTCACCTGCACACACAGATATCCCCCTAAAATAGCTAAAACTAAAAACAAACTAAAAACTACTTCCAAAAACATTCAGCTTTGATATTAATGAGTTTTTTGGGTTCATTGAGAACATGGTTGTTGTTCAATAATAAAATTATTCCTCAAAAATACAACTTGCCTAATAATTCTGCACTCCCTGTATGTTCCTGACATAGTGTCAATTAGTTAGTGTAAACATAAATTAACTAGCAGTCAGAAGGTCACAAATAGTCTGTTTGTCTTGCTGCCAAAAATAATATATGAGCCCTGACAGGTTTGGCATTATTAAAGTAACTACCAAGGAGAATATGATCAGATGAGAAGATTCACCACAAAATATCGACTAGTCAACTCTGAGGTTGCAACACTTCAAGTGAAATGACTACAAATGAATAAATTATTCTCTGTGCATAACGATTTTGATGCAGAAAAGTCTTAAGCAACTACATCGGCCTATTAAATTGTTTTCAGGCTAAGAACAGGTAACATCAATAATGTAACACAGTTTGGTAAAACTGGATAGTTAATTATTTAAATCACACTGACCTTGTACTCGTTGCTGCTGGAGTCCAGAGGCTGCAGTTTGCACTGGAGGGAGTGATACTGTCTGTCCAGAGGATGTTCATCGCTGTCTTCACTGGACTTGACCATTTTTACTGCTATCTGGATGTCACTCAGTGCCTTTAAAACAGGGATGACATTGTTCAGTTAAGAAAAAATTTTTAAGCAAACTGAAAAATATCAAAACATTTTACCTCCAAAAGGGCAATTTTGGCTTTCAGCTCTTCTTCTGTTTGGATAAGTGGTGGAGTTTTCAACCTATAAGGGTTACATCTTTTAGTTACAGCAAGACAGGAATCGGCGGTTATTATTCACTCTCTGGTTTTGTCTAAAGTTTCATCCTTTTACCCAAAGTCATGTGGGATGCGGGTGTAAAATTGATTGCATGCTTCTAAAAGGTCACGATTGCTCCCTTTCTTCTTCTTCAAGCAATCCTCGATCTTCTTCAGTGCTGAGTAACCTGCTCGGATCTGCTCTGGGGTCAGCTTGCCTAGAGGTAGAAAGGAAGAAAAATGTCAAGTCTGACACAGTGTATGGAAATACTGGTCACTCTGTCACCAACTTCATCTTCTCAATTAGTCAAATCAACCTATAATGATGAATTTGAGTCAGACTGACCAAGAGGAGCTTTCTTGGTGTCAAACTTCATCTCCAGCACACACTCCTCCATGGCTTTCAGATCACAGATGAGCTCCAGGAGAGACTGAATCCTTAAATCCAGCTTAGAGGTCTTCTTTTTTGGTTTAGTATCCACTGTGGTCTGATTCTCCTCCTGGAATGGTGAAAAACATCCATGAATACAATGTGACACATCCAACCTTTTAATTCAGTTCAGTTTTATTTATATAGTGCCAAATGACAAGAACAGTCAGCTCAAGGTGCTTTATACTGTAAGGTGAAACCCGACAAAGATACAGAAAAAATCCCAACAATCAGACATTCCCCATATACGGAAACACTTGGTGAGAGTGGGAAGAAAATATTGCCTTTTAACAAGGCTCAGGGAGGGGCAGCTACCTACTGTGATCTTTTACTGAATGTAACATATTTCTGAACATATTTCTCCAGTGCAACTTCTGGTGACAGAAGTTTTGGCATCATAACACTCAAAGACTCCTTCCTAAAAATCTATGGTACAATTCTTCAACAATAGAGGTGACAGTTATCCGGCCCCCAGAGAGCTAATTAAGACCCAGAGATGCTAATCAGGTCAGGCCTCTGGACTGAGGTGTTTATGAAGCAGTAATGTCGTGGGCAGTAGTGTGACTTTCTTTCTATTCACTTATATAGGAATTTCAAAGTAAGAACGCCCAGAGACTGTGCCAACATGGCTGCTAAATGCTATGAATGACTTTTAGCAAGACTTTTCTTAAATGTACCTTTTCATTCGTGCTGTAGTCCATAAACACCATGTCATATTTTCCAGCTACTTTCTCAAAACTATCTCGATGCTCCCACTCGTTCTTGGTCTTCTCAAAGAACCTGCAGCAAAAAAAACAAGTCGGAATTTCACCAAACACACATCCATGCAAGGCACCTGGAAAACCTTTCTTTTTCCACTGTCAGTCACATAAACTCACTTTTTCTTAAAGACGTCCTTGGCCTTCAGCAGGTCTCCACCACAGGCCGTAAGGCTGTTTTGACCTACTTTACCCACTGCAGAAACAAATGATAAAAATCAACAAAATGCACAAAGGTGGTACAATTTCTGCAAAATGACAAATATTTTCAAGC
This sequence comes from Oreochromis niloticus, assembly GCF_001858045.2. Lineage (NCBI taxonomy): Eukaryota > Metazoa > Chordata > Actinopteri > Cichliformes > Cichlidae > Oreochromis > Oreochromis niloticus. The sequence continues at coordinate 26,107,607 of NC_031982.2, forward strand.
AAAAACTGTCAGTTGACAGTGAACATACCCCTGCCCCATCTCATCCACACACTGTAAACCTTGGAGTTGTCGTCCTCCAGCAGCTGGATCAGGTAATATTTGTTGTTGTTAAACTGAAGATTTGTCTACAAATTGAAACAAATAATGTTTACTGCAGGCTAAAAGTTGAAAGCTAAAGCTAAAAAACTGAATTTGTGAGTTTTAAAGTGTTCACTTTTTCATTATTACCTATAAAGTACCACCTATACTGCTCCAGAATGAATAATAAGAAATGTTATTAAAGTGGATCTATCATGCTATCGCATATTTACTGAACAATGAGGTCAGCGTGTGCACAAATAATCCCTGTGAGCCAAAAGCTCAGGGTTCAGGCTGCTCCAAACAGTCAGTTTCTGACAGGTTTTTGGATGATGTCGTAGACAGGGGTAGTGCCTAGTATGACCATCTAAGGCACACAACCCTAAAAAAAACTATAAAGATGGAACTGAGCATAATTTATTTCCTCTTAATTGTGTTACCTGGTTTAGCATCACGTCGTAAACATCATTTCCTTCATTATAAACATGAGCCTGAAACAGAAATATAAAAATGAGCTATACAAATCAAAATAATCCCAACATCTCTGCATTCAGGAAATATAAATATTTTTGTATAAAATATTTACTTTTTTGTGTTTAAAAAGAACAGATTTGAGATGATGTTAAAAAATAATTGAAACAGAACCAATTACTACTTCTTATATTTTCATGTAACAGTCATATGTAAATCTACTGATAATTAGGTGAGATGAATTTAATTATCTTGTAATTGCAACAATACTTCTCAGATTTATTGGTTATCTGTTTAGTATGTGGAAAAATGCAATCATATATAAGTTATTCAGTTGAAAACAACCATTTAGAAAATTTTAGCTTCGCTGAAAGATTTATTTGTGTTTAACCAGACACAGAATAGTTTGTCACAAGAGGAAGTGTAACTGGGGGAAAGCTTTGCCTTCTAGCAGCCAGGTGTCAAACCACGAGCATGACTGACATGAATCGTGAGATTTATATATCGTGTGGATGCAGACACTGTACCTTTCCTAGTTTGGCTTTACATTCAGAGTCTACTGGTGCTTTTCCCTTCATGACCACTGTCTTCACAACTTCTGTTCAGAGCAGATCAGACACGAAAGAGTAGTGAGGGGAAGAAACATCTACAGTTCAGATGCAATTCCATGCTCACCTGATCCTTAAAAGCTTTAAAAGTTACTGTGCTTTGATAATGACCAATATTGTCATGGCTCCAAAATTTTGTAAGTATATATAGAAATTAGATCCATGTTACCTTCACTTTTTACTTCTTCTTTGGCTTTTTTGGGCATTTCTTCAGTTTTTGTCTGGCTCTTGCTTTGTCCTCTCCTCTTCTTAGCTGCAGGCTGCTCTTCTGTGTCCTCCTCTTCCTCTTTAACTTGAGCTGGTTTCTCATTATGAGCAGCAACGTCACCAGCTTCATTCTGACTTTCTTAATAAAACAGGAGAAAAGAGGAAAGACTGTGAGTACCTCCAGGAATTCAGATTTTTCAATTAAATTTAAACTGAAATAAACTATATAAATTTCATGAAATTATGTTTTAGATACAATTTCTACAAAAAAAATGAAAAATGAACAGAACTGCAGTTAAGAAAATATCAAGCAACACAATTTAAAAATGAGGAATTATGAAAACAGAACACAGGGAGCAGGGAGGATGACAGAAAATTCACAACAAAAAAACTAAAACAAAGTGATGCTGTAGGAGACAACAGCAGACATATGTGGTGTAATACATAATTCGCACACCTGTTTTTACAGTCTGACAGCGAATTTTCCGTTTGTACTTTGTGACAGGATTGATCTGAACCATCTTCTTCAGATCAACTTCATAGGCTGTCCCCGAGCCCAGAGAGAGAGTGACAGATGTTTTTCCCGAAGAGACGGCCGAGTCCAAGACGGCACAGGCTGATGGAGAGTATGGTTCCCACTGTCTTTTATCTCCCATCCACTGCCACACTGATCAGAAACACACACAGAAGAAAATCTAACTCTTACACACTGGCCTTTTAGAGATTAGAAACAAGTCTTTAAGTTATTAAAACTCTGTGTGTGTAATACCTGTTTTAAACTTCCTTAATTTTTAGTCCCCTGACAAATACCAATCATATTAAAATAAAAAAGCATTAATGCTGCTGTTGTTTAAAAAATGAAGCTTTCTGAAGTCTGGATAAACTGCAAAATAGTAAAGAGAAAAATAAAACCAATACATGCTTCTTTTTTTTCCCTGGAAGGTGCAGATAGCTGTCAAACATTTTAGGTTAATTTTAACAGAAGCAATATAAAGAGTGGCTGCAAAAAAATCAGCCTTACTTTTAAAGGGAGCTCATTACACTCGAATTCTCCCCTTAGTTCAACAAATACATCAGAACAAACTGTTTTTTCTCGCCTTCATTTCAGTGCAAACTCCCTTTATTCCAAGTTTGTTCTGATTGGCTGCTCTAGGCAAACAGAAGGTTTGAAAAGTAGCATGATCATGTTTGGGTTAACCCTCTCACTGACATCATCTGGAACAAAAATTTGAGGGAAAATGTCAAAAGCTAAATGTTTACAGTAATTTAAAGCATAATCATTTCTACACACATTGGCATCATTATTTTAAAATTAAAGTGGTCATATTTAACATAAACATTCCAGCATGTTAGCAGTATATATTAGACAGAAAGCAGGTCACATCAGAACAGGCCCCTTCGCTTTTGGTATGCAATAAATGTAGCTCACAACAAATAAATACCTTTTTTTTGGTCGTTTTAACCGCTCACTTAGGAACTTATTTTAGGAACCCTAACCCTTACCTGAAAAGCAAACCGAGCAACAAAAAATGTTTTGTTTGTTTTTTAAGTTGACAATTTTTTATTATTATTTCACACAGACAGTACCGGTGTCTGAATTATGAGTGAAGCTTCATAATATTGATCTTCATGCTGTCTCCTGTCCGAACATGTCCACAGTTCAATGGCGTAGTTACCCTGCAGCAGCTACAATATTATGCTAATAAAACACACAGACCTGTTTTTGACTGGGCTTCTCCATTTTCTGGTGCACTCTCACATTTATTTCGCGAACTTCTCGCTCGCCTCATGGTGGGTTATTAAAAATAATTATCTGGCTGCTGTTAAAGGGGAACCTCAGCGATAACACTAAAACACGGCGGGAAACTTTTCCCCACCGTACTACTGTTTCCTGACCGGCAACCGTACTGCAAACGATTGTTTCATGTGAAGATGAATCACTCCGCCGTGAAAACTGAAACCATTGTTGTTTCCGGCGCGAAGGCGGTTAATATGACAACGATTTATATTAAACCCAGTTCAATGTTTAAAATACATTTAGGTTTATATCTGTTTTAATTTAGTCCCAACTTTGTCTATGCTGTGGCCGAGAGGTAAACTTGATGTCGTAGATGCTGGACAGTAGGCGGAGTAACACTCTTCGTTGTTCTCCTGAGGTGGGAACAGAGATTACGGTCGAAAGTGTTCCGCCTTAGGTAGTGGTCGGAATTATTTTGTTGAAGGATTAGTGGGATTCTAACGTGACACTTAAGGAGGGCTGGATGAAAGTTGAATTTTAAGCCATTTAAACGTTTGTAGAAGCAGATGTTATGGTACTGCGTAGATTTAGCGCCTGTGTTCTCTGCCAGAGAACACTTTTGGGGATGCTGGTGTGCCGGGTGAGTACGGATTGTTATTGCCACTGAATGCAGCTTTTTAATCACAGAGGTCAGACACATAAGCTATAGAGAACAAAATAGTTTCAGTCTGTACATTTACATTTTATCCTTTTGGCATAATATACACCATTTAGTCGTGAATCTACTCCACTTGTCCCCCAGATGTCAGGGCTGCCAGCTCTCACTGGTGTAAAACATGATTTCTACGTTCATTCAAACACTGCCCAAACACATCTCTGAATACTTTGAACTGAGGGCAACACTGAGGGGAATTTTCTGAGTTTATTATCAGCTCAGCATAAAAAAATCTCTTGGCTCTGTCTTTCTGACATTATAACTGGACCCAGTAAGGCTGCTGTCTGGTTCCCAGTTACCTTGGACTCAAACATTTCATTAAATAAACTAAAAACGCACTTACTCGCCACTTCATTATTTACACCTTGCTAGCACTGGATTGGACCTCCTTTTGCCTTCAGAATACTGTGATCATAAGTAGGTGGACATGGTCAGTAACAATATACGAGTATATTGTTACACAAACAACCACATCACGTAACTTTTCATCCAAATTTTGATGCTTGGTTTGAATTTCCATAGGTCTTCTTGTCCATGTCTGCATGCCTAAATGCATTAAGTCGCTGCTATGTGATTAGCTGATGAAATACCTACGTTAACAAGCACTCAAACAGTACATGTGCCTAATGTAGTGGCCACTGATTCTTTTGAAAAAATGAAACACAGATTTTGTTTGGTTTCTTTGTTTGTTTGTTTTTTCTCAAATCTGTCTGTAATTGGATTTCCTGTTTTTTATTTTCCTCATATAATCATATTTCAGTTTAATTCAAAGGTCAGTAAAACAGCATCATTTAAACCTGTTATTTCAGGCAAAGAGTGCAGCTACACACCCGCAGCCACAGGCAGATTTCCTAAAGGGTGAACCACACAGAAAACACCCAGGTGTGACCAACTTGAAAACTCTACGGCTACCTGAGGAACTCCACGTGGCTGCACAGTCGATTATTCACAGTAAGCTTAGTGTTGGTGAATCAGTTAATATAACAGATGTTTCTGACCAGCTTCATTGGTTGAAACCCTTTGCCTCTCATCCATCTCTGCATCTGTAGGAGCTCAGGTGAATCAGCTTCCTGAGCACATTCGCAAGCTCACAAACTTCCTGTGGAGCAGGAAACGAGCGGTCGAGGATTTAACTCTGAGGCAGAAAGCTGTGAGCCTGGAGAAAGAACTGTGGGAGAAAGCCATGCAAAAGGGAGGAGGTGGGTGATAAATGTTTTTTTTTTTTAAGTAATAATACACATGCAACAAGATAATATCATGCAGCAGCTAGAAAAAATAAATATACATTTATTCTGCAGATATTGACGAGCAAGCAATGGAAGACCGCATCAGGAGGAAAGTTCTCTCAGAGCTCCGAAGAACGACATATCACTGGGCACCCATGAAGTAACATGTCATTTAACTACAGTGTTATCCATTATCAGTTTTTCATGTTTCAGTCTGTTCTGAATGCCTCTTTGTTATATTTACTCATTCCTAAAGGAGAAAAAGCCTCTTTTACCCATAATAGGAGAAGCTAACACTGCGATTTATGACAAATGCTGAACATTTTATACTTTTAACAGACTTAAGATGCTTTCTTTAGATAAACCCAGTGAATGGATGCGCTCCACCATGATCACTCCTGAAGTTGTAGTTTTGGTCTTTAAGTTTGACGTGCAGTAGATTTACAAGCATCTCACTGTGTTTCAGGTATGATGAAGAGCTCGGCGTGGTCTACATGGCAGCTCGACTTGCTGGCGGTTACGCTGCAGTGAGGAGAGCTCTGAATGAGGTAGCAAAGTGCTGTGGAGGCGATCGGCTTACGTGGTGATACAGGGAGCTTCCTTTTTAAGAGTTGCATGAATCCAAGCACAAGTTGTTTTTTGTGGTTAAACTCACTTATACCTGCAGTTCTTTCTTTTTTTCCCCTCATCATTTAGATAAAGAAGAGGGATCCCTCCTTTGCTCCTCACACTCTCCTGGATTTTGGTTCTGGGTTAGGAACAGTTGTCTGGTTAGTGTGCAACACTAGTTAAACATGTAAATGCTATAGTCTGAATAGCTAAACTAAGTTTATAATCTGGCCGTTTACTCAGGGCATCTCACGCATGCTGGGGTGACTCTTTGAAGGAGATGGTGTGTGTGGACAGCTCAGGACCAATGAACATTTTGGCAGAACGACTTCTGAAAGGTAGACACACATGTAGAGAATTTATTTTTGTTTCCTTATGTGAAATACAGATGTTAATAGGAACTGACTGGATTGTATCATTATTATTATTATTATTATTATTTGAATTGAGCAGGTGATGACGAAAGAGCTGAACCCTGCATCAAACAAGTGTATTTCAGACAGTTTCTCCCTGTGTCTCCTAAGGTAAAACTCCCTCAGCTTTTATTTAAGTCACAATGTGTTCACTGTCAAGAGTTTAAAAAATTCAGTGTGTTATTAAAAATGTATATGCAATATTCTAGACTTCAATTCTGGGTTATACATGGATTTTTTAGTCATTGTTCTAGAAAAGAACACAAACAGAGAAAATCAAAAAATAAAGAAAATCCCAATATTTTTGATTTGCTGTCATTAATGTTCCAGATAATCTCAACAACTGGAAATCCTGACTGTCCTTTTTCTCCTTTCAGGTGCAGTTTGATTTAGTCACTGCAGCTTTTACCCTCTCAGAGCTGCCGAATGTGAAGGACCGAGAGGAGGCAGCATTCACTCTTTGGAGAAAGACAAGCTCATATCTGGTGAGATCAAATAAAGATGCAACTTAAAAAATGATTGGTGAGCCTCTGGCGTTTAAAAGGAAACAGAAAAAAAACTATTACTCGTTGCATTTTATGTTCTAGGTGCTGGTGGAAAATGGGACCAAAGAGGGCCATCAGATACTCATGGAAGCCAGAGATACTTTATTGAAGGTATTTAAACACACTAGATAAGACAGCAGTTCACACCAGTTGTTATTGATCAGACTAAAGTGTTGGTTTTCTGACTCCAGAAACAAGAGAAGACCATTTATGACTCCAGGCCAGCATCAGTGTTTGCTCCAGTAAGTTTAACACCCAGTAGATTTAATTAAAGTCATACTTAGAGCCATCAGTGTATCAGTTTTATTGCACTTCTCTTTATTTATTTATTCATTTATTTCAGTGTTCTCATGAACTGGTGTGTCCCAAATTGGCCCATGAACTCGTCACACCCTGCAACTTCCAGCAGCAGTACCAACCTCTGTCTCTACCCAGGGTAAGACTTAACTGTCTATGTCTGTTTACAGCTTTTCACTTTAAATGCGATCTATTCTGTTAATTCCCAGGTCTCTTTCTTTTTATTCTTGGACTCCACCGGAGCAGCATTGCATGAATTTTAAATTATCGTTATTTATGTTTCTAGTGGCTCAGCTCACCACCTGTCTAAAACAGACTGTTTTGACTTTTTAGCCACCCTCCCTTTAAGTCAGCTAAGACAACACTGGTGAATTAGTGCTTGAGTAGTACCGGCTAATATAGTCAGACTCACCTCAACGCACAGCTGGTGCTCTGCAACAGGTCTCCTGGAGAGGGGCTGGACTCTCAGTCTAGAGTTGCCCTCAGAGAGAGATGGCAAGCAGTGGTGGGTATACAGTTATGGTCACAAGCTCTGAGTAGTGACAAAAAGATCACAGATAGAAGCAGTAGAAATGAACTACCTCCACAGGGTGGCTATCTGTTGTCATTTGGGAGTCCTTTCTGAGGGCTTCAGAGTAGATCCGCAACTCGAAAGGAGCCAGCTGAGGTTTTTTGAGGATCTGACGAGGATATGACCTGGACACCTCCTTGGTGAGGCATTTTGAGCATATTCTACTTAGAGAATCTCTGGGACAGACCCACAAGATTATGCCTCAGCTGCTTTGGGAACACCTCGGATGAGCTGGAAGGGTGACGGGAGGAGAGGAAGTTCTGAGGCTTTTCTTCTTAGAATGCTGGTCCTGCAAACCAAGCAACAGACCAAATAATCAATCAATCAATCAATCTTTATTTATAAAGCACTTTTCATACAAAACAAACTGTAGCACAAAGTGCTTTACATGGTTAAAAGCAGCCCACCCCACCCTCCCACTCATTCCCCGCACTGTCATTAACAGAAGCGGTCATGATACACACATTCCCCCCCCCCCCCCCCCCCCCCCCCCCCCACACACACACACACACACACACACCTAAAGAGTAAAATTGGGCTGGGTATGCATTAGCCAAGTGAGGAAACACTATCACAGGGAGCTGTCTGCACCGGGAGCCGGTCACAGACTGCAGCCTCCAGGCTGGGCACACAGCAGGAGGGAGGCAAAGAAGCCCCCCAGCCAGGCTCAGAGGACCCACAGGGCCCCAGCAGCCACGGTCGATCACAGCCCCGGTGCAGAGAGCCCCCTCCAAGGAAACACTGGAGATATGACCTAATAAGAATATAAACAGGATAAAAAGATAAAATAAATAAGAGTGGGATATAATATAAATAGAAGTATAAACAGAGTAAGAAGATAAAAAATGAATAAGAATACAATCAATAGGTATTAGGTAAAACTAAATTAATAATATAAATAGAATAACAGGATAGAATAAATAAGCATAAAATAAATAAGCGTTAGTTAAAAGCTAAATTAAAAAGGTGGGTCTTGAGCCTGTTTTTAAAAACATGAACGTTCTCTGCGGCCCTGAGCTCCTCCGGCAGGCTGTTCCACAGTCGAGGACCATACCACTGAAAAGCTGCCTCTCCGTGAGTATGTGTCCTGACTTTAGGGACAATCAAAAGGCCAGTACCAGAGGACCTCAGGGTCCGCGAGGGTTCGTATGGTAAAAGCAGATCTGAAAGATAAGAAGGCCCAAGACCATTAAGACATTTAAAAACCAATAAAAGAACTTTAAAATCGATCCTGAAACACACGGGGAGCCAATGCAGCGATTGTAAAACCGGTGTAATGTGGGCCCGCCCTCTGGTCTTCGTCAGCACACGAGCTGCAGAGTTTTGCAAAAGTTGCAAAGGTGAAATATTCTTTTTGGGGAGACCAGAGAGCAGGGCATTACAATAATCAATGCGACTGGTAATAAAAGCATGCATCAGCATCTCCGTGTTGGCCCAAGAGAGAATAGGGCGGACTCTGGCTATATTTTTTAGATGATAAAATCCAATTTTGGTTACATGTTTAATATGTGGGATAAAACCGAGCTCAGAGTCAAAAATAACACCCAGGTTTTTCACTTGTAGTGAAGGGCATAGTGAAAATGCCTGTAATTTAGACAAGAGTTTCTCTCTCTGAGCCTCAGGACCGATGATTAAAACTTCATTTTTTTCCTGGTTAAGCTGTAAAAAGTTTTGTTCCATCCAAGATTTTATATCTAAAATACAGTTAAAAAGGGCATCCATTGGTCTGGTGTCATCAGGAGACACGGAGATATACACCTGAGTATCATCAGCGTAACTGTGGAAGTTCACTCCATGCCTCCTGATGACGCCGCCAAGAGGGAGCATATACAAATTAAAAAGTACAGGGCCTAAAACCGACCCTTGGGGCACACCACATGTCATTTTATGGATCTTAGAGGAGCATGTATCCATACACACCATAAAAGTTCTGTCTGAGAGATAGGAAGTGAACCAGTTGTGTACAGCACCAGAGAGGCCCACCAAGAGAGGCCCACCAAGGCCCAATAAGACTAAAACATTTTAGGGTAATCTGCAAAAACAACATATAGTCCTCAGGAATTCACATGACAAGGTGGGGCCAGGTTTCACAATGAGCTCACCCGAAACCCTGGCTGATTAGGTCCCACACCCGCTTTCACACCTTGGCTCATGTGATTAGAGGATCACCAGGGGGTCCTTTGTCCCTCTTTGGGGGGACACTCCCACTGGGTTTAAATCTGGGACTCTTGGCCAAATGGCCGAGAGTCCCAGATTCTTCTTCAGTTCTAAGGTCATTTGACCTTAGAACTGAAGAAGCTTCTCGGATGAGAGGTGAAACGTCTTCAAGCAACTTAAAGAAGTCCAGACGCTTTTCTTTGCAAGCTCCTTTGACTACGATGACCTGGATGACTGAGAACCTTCACAGACAACATATAGTCTTCTGTACCAGGCTCTGCTATTAAAATCAGCTGCACTTTATTCCCTTCCGTGAACACAGCTGAAGTTTCGTATTATTGTATAGCATCAGGAAACTCATATTTATTTAATAGCATGTAAAACATAAAAGACACAAAGTCTTGCGCCAAGATTTTATTTTGGATTGAATTCGTTATTTTTAACCTCATAACTTTTTCTTCTTGTTGCCTTTTAAGTATTATTAATTTACACTTGTCTTATATTTGTTGCTGACAGAAGGTGCTATATATGCAAACATGTTTTGTTTTTTGTTTTTTCAGATAAAGGCCAAATTAATTCCATATCAACCCTTTTTTTTTTTTTTTTTTTTTTTTTTTTTTATCTTTTCCAGCACAATGATCGTCAGATCGAGAAGTTCAGCTACCTAATTTTGAGGCGGACAGAAGCAGTGGAGGAAGGCACAAAGGGTGTGGAGTGGGCCAGGCTGATTGCACCAGTGCTGCGCAGAACGAGGCATGTCCACTGTCGCATGTGTTGCCCGGACGGACAGCTACAGCACATGGTGGTGACAGCCCGTAAACACAGCAGGTAAAAAGAAAAATCTGTGTCACACAAATTCATTGGCTGCAGAATAGGTTTAGTCATTTTCCTTAAATGCTAGCATAGAGCAGGGGTGGGCAACTCCAGGCCTCAAGGGCCGGTGTCCTGCAGCTTTTAGGTCTCAGCCTGGGTCAACACACCTGAACCAAATGATTAGTTCATTACCAGCCCTCTGGAGAACTTCAAGACATATTGAGGAGGTAATTTAGCCATTTAAATCAGCTGTGTGGGCTCAAGGATACATCTAAAACCTGCAGGACACCGGCTCTCGAGGCCTGGAGTTCCCACCTCTGGCATAGAGAGATGAAGACAAAATGCACACTGTAGGAGAGAGAAGACAAAAGGTACTGACATTCAGTAGGGACAGGTGATTGCATTGGGAGGGAAAAGAAGAGAGTGAAGACGAACTGCTCAGTGCATCATGGGAAGTCCCCCAGCAGTCTGACTAAAGGATTCTTCAGGGTCACCAAATTCAGCTCAGGTTTCATCAAAATGAAACGTTTGAAGTCTAATTTTAAAATCGAGAGAATATCAGTCCTGAATCCAGAGATATTAAGACTCTAGGTCGGATCGGATACCATAGGATTTTTAGGATATGATGTTAGGGACGAGGTGCATTAATATAAACTAAGAAGAAATATGTCATTAAAATGCTTATTAGGGCTGCATACTGTTTGAATTTGATTCAGTGTGGGGCCACGCAGTACCCAAGTTCATCAACAAAGTTTCCTAAATTTAACAAAACTTCTCGGGTGTTTAAAGCTTTCCTAGACACAGGTAGGCACACAGGAAAGATGCGGGAAATACAGAAAGAGAGAATAAGGGAAGGAAATGCAGCAAAAGATCTGGCTTGCCTGGCCTTCAAACTGGGGAATCGCTGATCAAATTTTGCTATAATTCTGAATTATGTGATCAGAAAATGTGTCAGAACTAGACCAAATAGAGCAGAAATTCATTGTAAAACTTCTGTATCTCATAATAATCGATACTCTGTGCTACAGGCAACCTTTGGTTGCTGGATATTCTTGTTGCTTTTTGTTGTTTGAGTGTTATTGTCACTGATAGAGTTATTTGTTTGTTTTGTTTTGTATTGGTTTTTTCTGTTTAATTGTTCTATTTCAATGCCATTTTAATCAGAGATATGTACCGCTGCGCTCGGAGCAGTGACTGGGGAGATCAAATGCCGATCATTCGAGATGTAGAGGAAGACGTCAACAGTGATTCAGAGTGACCATTCAGCCGTAAAGACAGACTCTGTGGAAACTGATAACACTTTGATTTATAGACAGAGGAGCTGCAAGTTACATATACATTTCCTCTCTGCAGTTTTCTTTATTGTGTACCACCTCCAATAAACCATTATATTTTTAAAAGTGTGATGCTCTTTGGACTGAAATGTGTCTTTTAAAAAGTATTTTGAAATTGAATTTACCTTGAGAAGCATTTCATTTTCAATGCGGTCCAAACAAACCTTAAAGTTGTTTATTCAGCAGAACAATACATAACATGAGCTTTATGTATTTTTTTTTTGTAACATAGCATTTCACAGTGTTGCAGGTTAATTCAGTGACACTGTGAGACTCAAAGTGAGATTTCAGCAACATTTTAATTTACTGCAGGCGACAAAAAAGATCCAGTAAACTTGGTTATTATCCTAGACTGATGTAAACCGACTATTTAAAAACAAACAAACAAACAAACAAAAAAAAAACCATTCCAGGCCATGACCTATAGCTCCAATAATTGTTTCGGTGCTTCACGTCTGTAATGTGGTCATGAAAACAGCTGGATGTCATGTCATACAGACAAGGCTTCTGCTGCCATAAACTAGGGATGGACCAATCCGATATTACGTGTCGGTATCGGTTCGATACTGACCTAAATTACTGGATCGGATATCGGAGAGAAATAAAAAATGTAATCTGATCCATCAAATATCACAAAAGCACCTCACAAAACTTGCGACATGGCGTAACTCAGCTCATAACCTTAGGACGTCACGCGATAGAGCGGCTGTGGCGTGCGAGACCTCTCCGCGGTCTGGTTGAGCATTTGGAGCCTCGCTACCAAACCGGCATTTCATCCCCGAGGAAGTTATCCCAGAGAGAAGTAAAGCAAGTGTATAAGTTCATCTCTGAATGTTAGTAAAGCATTCCCACGTTAAGCTTAACAACCGATATATGGAGCGACTGCCCCTTCTCTCTCCCTCCCTCTCCTGTTGCTACTTCAATCATGAAACTGATCAATGATCGGCTGATCGGCTTTTCTGTCGCGACTCCCGTTTCTCTTGTTTGTTTTTGGCCCACTTTGCACCAGAAAGAGGAAACCAGAGCTGAACAACAGCAGCACGTTTAAGCTTGATAAGCTGTTGTTAGAATTTATTTAATATTACTTTCTACCCCAGGATCCTTTTCTACGTAGCTGACAGCTGGTAACTGTGCAGGGGCGGATCTAGCAAAGTTTAGCCAGGGGGGCTGATAGGGCATTAACAGGGAAAAGGGGGCACAAAGACATACTTTTCTTTCGTATTCTCATTTAAAATGTCTAGCTTTTGATAAATAATTATCTGAACCTTACAACCAAAGTTTTAATCTGATGTAAAATGTATAGAAGTCCATTACTGAATATAGTAACTATTAAGTCTAATATACCCTAGTAAGCAATAGTACTTTTTCCTTTGTGAAGGTACCATCTGTGCAGTCTGCAATTCTGTTGAAGAAAGATGTTGAATCAATTTAATTATTGTAGAAAAATGATTGATTTCTGTGCATTTTTTTTTACACGTGCATTGAATTAAGGTCGATTCCGTCGATTAAGCATCACGAGGCGGAGGGCGGGGGGTGGTTCCCTATTTTTATTTTTATTTTTTTGCTGGGAGTTGGCAAGCCTATTAGTTAGGTTGTTTAATATTTTTGCTAAGTACTCTTTAAAATACCTGTACAAAAGGCCCCGTAGTAGCGGTTTATCGCTGTTCAGTTGTTAGTTTCACCAGTAGTTTTTTAGAGTGGCCAGTAGAGGTCACCCCACCGCTTTGTATGAGAGAGACTATGGGCAGGGAGAAACGTGGGCAAGGCACCTGAGCTTTTCTGCTCCAGATTACCAGCAGAGAATTGGTCATTCCTTGAGAAGTGTGCGTTAATGAGCAGCAGACCACACACACACACACACACCTCAGGCACCTAAACCTGCTCCTATGACAATACCACTGTCACTCCCACCTGTGTGAAGTCAATAGAAGAGTCTGCACTATCCTTGGTGTCTTCATTGTCTCCCTTCTGAACATTCATCCGGGCCTTGAGCAGTGTTCTGGCCGACACTCCGGGGAGTGGTAGCTGCAAATCTGAACTAGCGCCTTACAGTCCTCCCAGTCCACGCTATCTACCCAACAATACCAGAATAGGGAGGATGGAGGATGTAACTTTATCCTTTCAACAGCTACCGAAAGATAAGGAACCTGGCTTTTATGAGCCCTATGGGACATTCATATAGAGATCCCCCAGCTTCAAACTGTATTACCCTTCCACGACCTGCAACACAGTAAAGCTCCCGGTCCGAGAGCCAAACCCATCTGTTCTCTGATTGGATTGTTACATTTGTGATTGACATGACATTGACCAATCAGTTGAAAGGAAGAAAAATCGGGTCAAAATTTACTTGTGAGTTGAAATCCACACACAGACAGGGAACCTGAGCACAGAGTTTTACACGTAGTTTTTTGCTTTGTATCTGTAAGCAGACCTTAACAAAAAAGTTGTAACTCGTTAACCATGCAAGGAAAGTTTTATTAACTGGTTTATGCAACTGTTCAGATCTTTTATTTATTCCTGACTGAACTGCTGAACAGCAGGATTCCAGTAAGTAAATATTGAGGCCACTTTAGAGTGAAAGCTAGACAAATGGTCTGGCATTTATATACTACTGGTCTAGTCTTACTGACCATTCAAAGCACTTCGGACGACAAGACCCGTTTAACCAAAGATTTAGGGGATTATTTTTTACACTTAAGGGACTTTATCTGAATCTCAACCATTAGAGTCACTAAATACTTTAAAAAGCATGTTTTTGGACTGTGGAAGGTAGCTGAAGTACCAAGGAGAAGCACACAGGCACAAGGAGAAAAGGCAACGTCCACATGGAAAGACCCAAGCTAGGGGTCAAACCAGGAGCTTTCTTGATATCTGGCAATATTACTAACCACTGTGTCACTGAAATTTGTTTGTATTGATTAGGAATTAATAACAATAAACACAGTCACTAGTTGTGGCATTAATGGCTAGATGTACAACCATCCAAGATTATCTTCTGTAGCTCTGTTCATGAGTTTGAACGAAAGGAGCAAAAGCTGCTAAAGGAGAAAGTTTGGACACATCTGTCATCAAGACTCAACTCTGTCAGATTTATTTTACAGAAACACTTCAGTATCAACAATCATGTCCCAGTGCTTTCTAAATGTAAGCAAAGATGCCGTCACACCAGGCTTTAGAGCCGCTTGTTATTGTCCCAAATGCGGAGAAACACTTAAATAAAATGTCATGCTTTGCTTTAAAAACAGTTTTTCAAACATGATCCCATAACTGCTCTTTAGCAATATGAGAAACACCAGTTCATCAGTACACAGATCTGATGAGTAAGTAATTTACAACAGTCTTTTACTAAGTCATGATCCTGGGATTCATTTTCAATGACTCGTTTAGGCTCATATTTGTTTATGCTTGTATTACAGTATAAATGAACAGCCGTACTCTCTTGTTAATTAACAATCTCCTTCAAAGCTGAGGTCAAGTCAGGGTAGTTGTACTGAAATCCAGACTCCAAAGTCCTCTTAGGTATGACTTTCTGGCCTTGAGTAAGGACCACGGCCCTCTCCGAGCCCAACAGGGCATTCATGACAAAGCCAGGTACAGGAAGGATGGTGGGCCGCCCCAAGACCCGACCCAATTCTTTAGTGAATTCATAGTTGGTGTTGAGAGCCGGTGCGACTCCGTTGAACACTTGTGGTGATGAGGAGGGTGGAGTGTCAGCAGGTGGCTCCAGTGCGTGGACAATGATTCCTGCCAGGTCTGAAACGTGGATCCAGGGAAATGGTTGTCTTCCAGATCCCAGGGTACCCCCGAGGCCAAGCCAGAACGGCAGTAGCATCTGCTTCATGGCCCCACCATCACGACCCAGCACTGCCCCTAGGGAATGCATGGAAAAAAAGAAAGCACGTTTTTCACTGCAGCCATTTTAACTTGTTTAATGATTGCTGCATTCTTCAATGAGAAGTGCATGCATGCTGGCTCACAGTTACTGGGACACTCTTTATAACTGAGAAACCATTAGTTCTAGCTTATGCTCTCCATTCAGTCAATCTAGTCATCTGCTCTGAATTGGCCCACGAGGTAAAATTTTAATTCATGCTAGAAAAACTGAAAAAGAAAAAAAAAAAAGTAATACAGAGATAAGATACTTTAAATCTTCACATGTTGTGTATGCATGTACAAAATGCAATGGTTTAACAGACTGATGGTCTTTTAAAGTTTTTCTTTGGATACTGGTAGCCTTTTACTCTTCTTACGTCTAGTTCTTGTACCTGATCATCTTCAAAGGAAAGTTTTTTCCCCCCTTTCTTATTTTAGTTTGTTAAACCAGTAAACACTGACCTGTGAATCATTCAAGCATGAAAAAGGCACCCAATTCAAGAAATGAACCACTGTTTTTAAAATGTATCCTTAGGCCCTTGGTTATTAGCAGCCAGTCATAAAAACACAATTTTTTCCACATTTCTTTAAGTCGATTTAGTCAATCTCTGAAAAATGCCAAGGATAACACAATTTGACAGGATAAAAAATAGTATTTTTGGTGATTCCAAAATAACTATGAGCAGAACACTTAGGCTACGTTCACACTGCAGGCGAAAGCGCATCAAATCTGACTTTTTTGACCTTATGCGACCCATATCCGATCATGGTATGACAGTTTGAACAGCACAAATCCGATATTTTCAAATCCGTCCTAGGTCACTTTCGTATGTGGTACTGAATCCAATACATATCTGATGTTTTAGAAAGCGACTGCTGTTTGAATGGTCATGTCGCATTTAATCCGTCTTTTACATCACTGACACAAGACAGACGCCAATTATCAGCACAGGAGAAGACAAACGAGAAAGCATGGCGGCCAGTGTTAAAGCACGGGCTCTCTTTTTTCTCAGTGTCCTTCTTTCTCTAATTAATTTGTCAAAATTATGTCGGTTACGACTGTGCAGAAATTGATAGACTGCTGCAACAACACCTACTAGCTCTGTAGCCGCCATTTTTACTTCCGTAAACAGAGCGCGTTGTGTGTGACGTCTTCTTTTGCGCATGTGGATTGCTTTGAGGGCCATGAACCGTTCACACTAGAGTGCGTTTGCTGTCACATTTTATTTGTAGTGTGAACAAAATCGGATTTGATCAAAAAACTGTAATTGAGCATTAAGACCTGCAGTGTGAACATAGCCTTAGCATAGCGTGACATGATATGCAGTGTGTCTTACAAATTATGAAGAAACTAGACGTGAGGACAAAAGAAGAAGTGGCAGGCCTAAAGAAACCATCTACAGCAGACGAACAGTATCTGAAAGCCATGTTCTTAAGAAATAAGAAAAAAATCCAGCAAAGACCTTACATAGGACCTGAGAGATGCATGTGGCCCTTCATCTGATCCATTTAGACAGATTCAGGATGGACAATAAACATAATAAACATAAGCATGCGCCGTATACAAACCAGGCCGGATGATGACTTGTTTGGTGGTTTTTGCCACATCTTCAGGAAGTAGTGCTGCTGCTTCCCACTCTTTGACAAGTCTTGAGAGAAGGTCAAAGGGAGTCCATTCACTGTCTTCTGTGTATTGAGCTGTTAGACTGGGTTTGTAGCAAGCTGTGTCATGAAAACAAACAAAAAATAAGCAATAATAGAATTACTATCTATATTATCAATGAGTTCATCTGATCTGCTGTGCTGAGTAGAATCTCCCTTATTAAATGCTTACCTACACCTGACACCAGCACCCAAGAGTGAGGAGGACTGGAGGAAGCAGCAATGGCTCGAGATAGAGCTTTAGTTGTGTCAACGCGACTGGAGAACAAGTCTTTTTTGTAGCTTTCATTCCACCTTCAAAACAGAACCCAAGGCAAAAAACAGTGGCAATCCCTGTAAATGCATTAAAATACTGTAGATAATAGGATGGACTCTTTGATTATTTATTTCTCACCATCGCAGTGGGTTCATGAGATTCTCTCCAGCCAAGTTGACGGCACCCTCACACGGTGGGAGACCCTGAGACTCCAGCTCACCCTGCAGGAGCAGAGAGGAAGAAACATAAAGATGTTTAGAAATGTCACTGGATCTGGAAACTATCCCCCTTCCACATTTATCAGTTTGTACATACTGAATTTCCCGCAGGAACCAACATGAGGGATTAATAAATTTCTTCTCTCTCTCTAATCTCAGTCCTTCAAACCATGAGGCATCAGCTCCAATATGATGTTTCGTTAACTGTGATGAATCAACAGGTCCTAAAATGAGCTTTAGGTTTTCCCTTTTCCTCAGTCTCATCTTTGCTATCATTACTTTGTATTAACTTTAGGTCATACCCATGTTATCTTCCCTGGACCAGGCTGGCGGGATATCAGTGTCACCTCATGACCTTTGTCCCTAAGCAGGCGGGTCAGCTCACGGCCAACAAAGCCAGATCCCCCTCCTACAAGAAACACAACGGACAGAGAAATCATCAAAAGGAACAAACTGAAAAACAAAAGCTGCACACTTCCTCCAACTTAGAAACTGTGATTCTTACAAGTGTGTAAAGGAAGTACTGTATAAAGATTTAAAATAGCATGTCACATCTGACCTCTGACCTCTACTTCAGGTGACACTAATGCAATGCTATATGGAATTTTTTGAAACTAGGTTTCTCAATGCTGTTGTTTGTATTGACAACATGCAGCTACATAAGGAATAATATATGAGCATTCTAAATATTAAATTACCGCTGACGATTTCTTCAAGGTCAAATTTTGATAAAACGTATCTTTAAAACAGCTTAAAATGCTACTGTCTTTGTTTGTATTGGGAACATTTAGGAAATGATACTGGTAAATGGGGATTGTAAATGTCACACACATAATTTGTATCCAAATATCATATCACATTTGACCTATGACCTCATTTTTACATTTTACATCTACCTCACTTTCCTGCACTACAAACTCCTTAAAGTACATTTTAAAAGAAGAAAATTGCGTGAATATATATATACACAATACTATTTTCTTAAAAGAAAATTAATATTCTAGATAGTGAGCTGCTTTGTTGGAGGTTAGCATTCTCTGAGTGCTTTTTCTTTTAAAATTACACTCATTTAATTTTTTGGTATTTTTTTTTCTTAATTAATCTTTCAAATCTGATTTCTTTTATCATATCGTGCTTTTTTTTTTTTTTTTTTTTTAAATGAACGTTTTACGTTCAATTTAAAATTACATTCAGTTTTACCTAACTGCTGTAACAAAGGAAAGTCGCAACTTTCAAAAAAACCTTTTTGCTCATTATGTTAAGGTGACGCAAATAAAGGGTGAAAATAACTAACTAACCAAGCAACTAAATAAATACATAGAAACGCTTCAAAATTATAACAACCCCCCCTCAAAATTAGGTTAGTCAGGCATGCGTGGTGCGCATGCGTATTACACATGCTCACAAAACATTGCTTTGTGCATTACCTGAGTAAACTCAACTATGAAACACACCACAAGCACACAGTTTTAGCACGCTTTCTCAAAGCTCCCAGGCTCTTTTCGCATTAGTGCTACAGCCCAACATAATGCACAAGTACAAACTCTCTTCGCACTTCATTACTGGCTCCAACGAGAACATTAGCTGTAAGCTATCTGAAAGCGTAATGTCACTCTGACCTTTCCAAGCAACTTTAAAAAACGTGTAACTTTTTTAAAAATTGTACATACCTATTAAAATTCTCATGGCCAGAAACTTGAGTTTAACCTTGAGTTAAATCTCCAAACGCCACCGTAAACGAGTCCCTCCTCTCCTTCTCCAGCTGCTCTGTTATCAAACTGTAATTTCAGCGAGTTTGGACCAATCGGCGTTCCGTACTTTAGCCATGCAAACACGTCATTTTGTAGTTCACAGTTAGCTTGGCCGAAGTCGGAATTCTTAAGTAACAGCTGACACCTGCTGGTTTTAGTTATGTGATGTCTTTCCTTTTAAAATTTAAAGGAATAATATGAGATATAACCCCAAACTTTTTAGCTTTAAGTACTAAAAGTTTAACTCACACCGCCTCTGACGTAACTAGAGCATCCGAATGAGAAATGTTTACCCTTGATTAGGTAATATTAGGCAATAAATGATTAATGTAGCAGGTCATAGTTAAAACAAACAAAAGGTTTTTGTTTTTTTTAAGTTTCAAGTGAATATCTTGTAACAGACATTTATCATTGCAGGATTAGCGAAGATGCACAGGAATATGAATGAAATAAAAATGCCATTTATGGGTATAACTTTCTGCTAGTTAAAGGGTAACACAAAAAGTAAGTATTACAACAGCTCCATGGGCCACAGTCCAACAACAACAAAAGCTAAACAAAAATCTTAACAACAGTAACAATAATAATAATTTAATGTTGTTAATTATGTTAGCTATACAGTCATGTGTGTGTGTGTGTGTGTGTGTGTGTGTGTGTGTGTGTGTGTGTTAATTCATTACCACAATCTTCCCTGGAGAGGGTGTCCTTACAAATTCCCTTCTGGGCCTATGTGGATGGGTTCCCTGGAACCTAAACCTGACCTCTGTAACAATGTGCTTTGGAAAGATGAAACCAAAGTTGAGATGGTTGGCCATAATACACACCGCCATGTTTGCCAAAAAACCAAACACAGCATACCAACACAAACATCTCATACCAGCTGTCGGTGGTAGAGGGGGTAACAATTTGAGGACTGTCTTGCGGCCACAGGACCTGTGCACCTTGCATTCACTATGCTAATCAAAAGTATTCTAGGGTCAAATAAGAAGTAATCGGTCCCACAGCTAAAGCTTGGCAGCAAATCTACAACAGAATGGCTAAAAAAAGATAGAGTGAAGGTGTTGCATTGGTTCAGTCAAAGTCCAGGCTGCAACCTTATTAAAATATTGTAGCAGGACCTTCAGATAGCTGTGCATAAAAGTTTGCCTGCTAACGTCAATAAGCTGAAGCAACATCGTAAAGACGCGTGGGCCTAAATTCCTCCAAAATGACTCCAAAAGTCATGCGGAAAATGTACTGTATGCCACTGTATTTATTTTCCTTACTTGTATATTCAGGCTGCCTCTATACTGCTACTTTATGTCATTATGTTTACATTTCCGTAGTAATTTATTTCAGTAATAATATGCAGGATGCAGTATTAAAGAGAAGATTTCTTTAAAGTATACTGTTAAACGATGTTTTTATTGTATTTAAAACAAATACCGGCTTTTATGCGGCACAGACAAACCCGGAAGCTGCTTGCTTGACGGCAGAGAGCAGGGGACACGTGGTTTTGATAAAGAGATAAATTGCGGCTCAGGCTCATTAACGGCCTCTCTTCCTTGTTGCGGTGATGCAGGTCGGACGTGAGGTGCTGGAGAGACGAGACCCGACGAGGTGAAACCTTGTTTTACTCTAAATGTTCATATTTAGTGATGATTCACTTCGTTATTGTCGCAGGTGTCGTGTTTATATTTATGCGTCTGCGTATTTCTTGCTGTTATTTCCGCACGTTGTTAGCTCGCAGCTTCAGTAGCGCCAAATGCACCTCGTGGTTTCTGCTGATGAGGAAAATGCAGCTGAATATTAAACGCTGCATACGAGGGAATGATGCAATTTAGGCTTTTGATTGGGAGCCCAGTGAACTTTAAGGTCCTGGGGTTGTGTTCTGCAATGGTATAACAACAGTTTAGGTTAATATGTTTGAGGTTAATCTGACTCCCATAGGAGGAAGACTTGTGGGTCAGGGTGGGTTTGTACTTCAAACATCACATACAAAACGATCTAAATGAAGCTGGCTTGCTTCAACGAGAACTGAACGAAACTGATTAAAATTGGAAGTAAATTTTAGTTGCGTCAAACAAGACTCTACCCGTGCATCTGAAAGACCTCCGTGCTACTATATTGGGTCGACTAACGTCCACTATGAACTTCAAAAGTAACAAAGTTAAAACTAATATAAAGGTCAATCACTAAGGCCTTGTTTACAAAGGGTATAATCTGTTTTATTAAGAACTTGAGTTGGCGTGTTCCCTTTGTGTATGCTTGTAAAACAAAGGGTTTCCTATCCTGTCCAATCTGAGAATATAAATTCCAAAATTCTGTAAGTTCTAAATAACATTGCTGTAATATTCACCAAAATCACAAGCTGAATGTTCAGTTCACACATCTTAAAATGCATCAACTAAACTGCATTATATAAAAATAAGACAAATTATTTCTTTACTCTTAGCTTTATCACACTAGGCCCATTAATTCAGATGTGCCATTTCATTTCTCATCCTATACCTGCTGCCGATGCAGACTCGCCAGCTTTTAGTCAAACCTTGATGATGAGTTGCATGTGAGTCCGTGTTTCACCTGAAACCTCATGATTATCTTTCACTGCACTGATGGGTTTGACAGTAAGGGCACAGGCCAGGCACTTGGTGTGCAATTGCACGGTTAAGCTAATCTTGTGTTCCTTTTCTCTTTCAGGATTTCAGAACCTGGGTGTGTCCAAGGTAAGTTTTCTTCAGTTTTTGTTTGCTGAAATTGCATCACACATCTGTTGGTTTAAAAGTGTGAAATTACAAGCTTTAGATTCAAGATTCAAAGTTTTTATTGTCATGTGTCCAAAGAAAAAAGGCATTTCTCTGTGCAATGAAATTCTTTCTTTGCTGTCCACCCTCAGATGCTGGTTAATATATACAATAGAAATAGAGCAGATAAAATACAAATAGTACAAATTAATAAATGAAGACAGAAATTGAGACAAAATTGAGAAATTTAAGATGCTGAAGTCAGGCGGTTTAAAGTCAAAATTTAACTAGGGTCAAATTCTGCTGGATAATTTCTTTGACTTTTTGAAATTAAATGGTTAATGCAATCCACTCTGGATATCAAAATCCAGCCCTTAATCTGATATTGAATGGCCAATAAGCTTGCCATCACAAAGGAACCGTATTATCTAATAGCCTGTTTTCATTAGTCCCTATTCGGGTCAGGATGCTTTGTAGGGTTTTCATTAGATTAGGTGATAGTACCTGGTACCAGGTACTTTTAATTTTTAGTACTAACTCAACCGGGGTACCAAGCAATTGAGGCAGAAATATGAAAATGTGTCCGTAGATGTGACATCAGACTGCGTGTCACTGATTGGCTAGTCAGTGATGCATGAAGTCAGCAAAGCCATTAAGTTGATGACTTTAAATCTTAGGTTAACATTAAAGTGTTACTAAATCTGTGCAGTATGTTTTTAGATTGTGGTGTACTAAAAATGTGTAACCAGAGTTTAATACAACATAGTTCAACAGCATCCCCTTTTTTACCCTCTAAAGTGGTTGTAATGCTGAATGCCTTTGAGGCTCTTCTAATATTTGTTTCTTTGTTTGACAGGTGATGGATCCTTCATGAGCTCTGGCTGCTGGGTTTCCTCAGGTGGAAATGTTGTGATTTTTAAGTATTAAATGTAATTTATTTTAATTAAATCTTTGTTTACTGACAAATACAATTATCTTCATCTATATTTCAGTAATAACAATTTGTAGTAGGTACACCTGTGTATTCAATAAAGCATCTCTTTTGTAAATCAAGCTTTTGCAGGTTTTTATTTAAAATGTGTAATTTGAATTCTTTTTTTTCACTCACTGGGCTCTTTCATTGGCTACAGCCTGCTACTATAGCACAGATTTGACAAGATGCTGAAAAGACTTAGATTTTGGTCTATATGGATGTGATGGAATCAGTTGCTGTTGGTTTGGCTCTTGATTAAAACCTTCATTCCACATACCGAAGGTGCTGTATTAGACTGGTGACTAGAAGCTATTTGAGCACAGTGAACTCGTTTTCAAGTTGAGGAAACCAGTTTGAGATGACCTGAGCCTTGTGACATGGGAGCAACAATAGTATGCAATGGAGTCAACAACGCTCAAACATTAATCCCCAGCATCAATGCAAGCCTGGAGAATCCACTTTTGCACAAGACTTTGACCATTTTTGGTGAGGAAATTGTAGCATTAGGAATGGCACCTGGTATGGATTTTCTGCAGCTGTAGCCCATTTGCTTTAATTTAGAGATGCTCTTCTACATACCTTTGTAACAATTTAAGTTGGTGGTGCCTTTTCTTGGCTCAAAGCCATTCTGACTTCTGGCTTGAACAATGCCAAAATAAATACAACATGGATTATGTAGAAATGTTGGGCCCAGAGCAGGTTAAACACGAGTCCTTTGACTTAAGCTTCTATGTAACAAATCTGACAGAAGATGCTCATGACACTATCAATTACAGAAGATTTTAAATGGGGGTTTTTGTTTTTTTTGTTTTTTTTTATAAACACACGCTCATAAAAAGGAAAATATATAGATATCATTCTCAAAAGGTCAACTCCCCTCCATCTCTGTTCATGTAGAGTTCCCTCCCCACCACCCGATAAACCCAAGACCTTGTGACAGATTTTGCCCAAAAGGGCTTTGAGGTAAAAGTAGATAAGAGTCCTGCTTAGCTGGGAGAGCTAAAGAGCTGTGCGGACACAGTGTGCGCCTGCCAACTCTCTCGCTCAGTGTATCTTACAAACACATGAGTACAGACATTCAAATAGAAAAAAAACAAAAACAAACGCAAAATAATGGCTCAACTCGTAGAGTTTTAAAATTTCTTGATATTGAATATGCAGTTTTCTTAAAGTGTACTTGAGTAGCAAGCATCAGTTTTCATTCACACAATTTTTATTTGACAAAATCCATCTTTACTTCAAGGACTGAAAACTTTATAAGTGTCATACATAACATTACGCTTTTGTTTTTGTTTTTTTAGTTTTAACATATTTACAGACTGGAGATTTCAGATGCATGCAGGCGAATGTAAACTGCTTGTGCTTACACTCCTGACTTCCACTTTAATTGTGTTATCACATTTTAAATAAAAAAAAATAAAAATGCTGTGCTAATTCTTGTGTGTAGCCTAAAATCTATAAGTCCACTTAAAGCTTTACACAATTTTAAGTGTTTTCATTTATATATACAGTCTGTTTAGTGTATGAAGTTCATTCAAGATTCCCATTCTCTGGGGTAGAAGCCACTGTAGGATTTTGACAATCAACATTACTCTCTCTGACATTGTCATAAGTTGTGAGTCGGGTGCTTTTGGTTCCTGTTTGATCTGATAATGTTCCCTCAAACAGCTTAGCCATGAAGGCAAAACCATTCTTCTTGATGTAGGATTTTCCTGCAAAGGTGTAGAGGACTGGGTTAGCACAGCTGCTGATGAAGGCCAAAGTTGAGGTCACTGCACGGCTGGACTGAGAGATGGTATCTAATCTGCAGGGTAAAAGTTTGAAAAGTCATATATATATATATATATATTTCAGCTGTGTTCATTGCACATAGATTTCTCCACATTCTGAATAATTTCATAATATTATGTACTTGAGATGGTATGATGGTCAATGTCTTTACAACTTCACATTGAGGAACAATTCTGAAATGGCTGCACATATTTTAGATGTAGTTTTTGCAGATAGGTGACCCTTTACCCATCTTTACTTGTGAAAAACTATACCTCTCTAGGATGCTCTTCTTACTGACCTGTCCCTCCAGCTGTTTCTTTTTAGTTTCACCTACTTTTCTAATCTTTTGCGAAAACTATCCCAGCTTTGAAACATGTTGCTGCCATCAAATTCAATCTAATATTTTTCATGAAATAGAAGAGTGTCTCGGTTGAAATATCTGATGTTTTTATATACTATATTGTGAATAATATTGGTTCATGAGATTTGCACATCAGTGCATTGTTTTTTTTACATTTTGCACAGCGTCTGAACTTTGTATTACTTCTATAACTTAGTATATTACATAATGGTTAAAATAAGTTGACAGAATGTTAAAAGTTAAAATGTCATGTGTGTCACTGCACTTTTTGCATTTAAGCATTCAAAGTTTGCACTTGCCCTTGTAAGAATGCCCCCCCCCCCCAAAAAAGCATTTGGTTTCAGCAGATGCACACAATGCATAAAATGACTATAGTGAACTTCAGTAACTCATAATTGGCACTGTTTTTGTTCAAATGAATGAAATAATAAGGAAAATTGGTTGGTTACTTCATATATATATCTTATATATTCCACATGTATACCATGTCCGTTTGGACATGGAACGTGGATACTTCTTTACAACACCCCGGCTAGCCTGGCCACACCCCACAGCTTGACTAGGCAGCTGTGAAGTCGTGAAGCCAGTGATGGTTTGATTGGAACGTGTCTCCAGACTGTCTGAAGCTGGGGAGATAGTCTCTCACTCAGAAACCAAGGTTACAAACTAACCAACCATTCTCTATCGTAAGAGGAGAGTCAGCCCGCAAGATGCAAAGGTAACCGTGGAGATAAAGGCTGCCACTGAGGGGCACCTAGCAGAGCTGACTCCGAAGAGCTGACTGCCACACTAAGGTGATAGCCTCGAGAAAGCAGGCAACAAGTTGCCGCAAGGAGGAGGAGCAACAGGGTCCCCAGAGCCCTGGAAGCCCTGCCTATTACAACAATACTTAATGTCGGCCCAACTACGTCCCCGGAGAGGTAGCCGTAGACTGTCCCCAGGACAGGCGCAGCTTCGAAGGAGAGAACAGACAACTGATAACTGCCCTCCACTGGCTCCTGCCTGGGGTGAGGGCAGGGAAGGGCCAGTAGGAAGGTTGGCCTGGCCACACAGCAGATGGGTGAGTGAATCCCGCCCGAGGGCCCAGACACTTCCACCTTCCTCGCCTGCTCAGGTGTGGTGGGAAGTGGGGGTCGAGCTGGGGACGTGACCCAAGGGTCCACAGAGCCATAGGTGCCCCAAGTTATTCTCAGACAGGGGAGGGGGTGGTGGCCTAGCCCGCTGTAGTCTGGTCCCAAAGATGATGAGGGAGTGGATCCCGCCCAAGGGCCTGGACGCTGCCATTGCCTGTGAGATATCCTCACCTAAGTGGTGGGTAGTGGGGTCCTGAGCTAGGGATGTGACCCGAGGGTCTTACTCACTGGCTAACACATTAGCCACAGCTAGCTGCTAGAGACACAGCAGCTACAACTTTATTCTTCTGTTGTGGGGATCAAGGCAACAGAATCCTGGGAAGCTACCGAGACAGGCTTCCCACCATAAAGGTAAACGGACACACACTGTCACCACACACTAACCATATATTGATGCCACACAAAAGAACACACATGTACAAAAAAGTAAAGAATATGTAACAGAGTGGAGAGAGAGCCTCTACAGAAAACTTTACTTACTCACCTTTCTCTTATGGGTGAGTTCTTTGGGTACCAAGCAGCTGCCACCTTTGGCAGAAAACAAAACACACTCAGTATTCACTCAAAAGCTCAGCTCTCTTAACAGAAAATTTGAGCAGATTTGATGGGAATATTTGTCAAGAACACGCCCTCGCACACCTGTACCATGTTGATGACGTGGTATGGCAGCCAGAACAGACCGAATGTGATGACAATAGTCAGGATGAGTTTCTCATTGCGGACATTTCGTTGGAACTTGGTCTCCCTCAAGCGTTTCAGGATGACAACATAGCTGGTTATAATGATTGCATAAGGAATAATGAATCCTGCCACTGTTTCAAAAGCGTACTGAAACCTCACCTGAAAACAAGAGCATATAAAGAAAGGCATTTTTCTTCAGACATGAACTGATTTCTCCAAATATGGAAAATGGAAGTAAAGCTAAAATTGTAAAACTGTTTAAGCTGAATTAACTTATTTGCTTTGTTTTTGTCAAATTAGAGGACAAAATCAAACATCTGACGACTTTAAGCCACGTCATGATGTCTTTGGTGTGAAAAAGCACCTTCTGCATAATAAGTATTTTTACTTTATACACTGTAAAGGGAATTTGGATGCTACTAGTTTTGCAGCCTTAATTAACAACAACTTTTATTGTTGCCACTTTAGCTTAGTGGGTGAACAAGCGAGCACATGCCACATGGCTGGAGAGCTATGACCCAGGTTTGAATTTGACCTACAGCTCTTTGCTGCATGTCTTCCCTCTCTCCTCCTCTTCAAGTATTATCTTAACTGCTTTGCTATCTAATAAAAGGGAAAAATGCCAACAAAACTAGTATTTTAAAAAGAGGACTTTTACCTGTAAAAACAGAATGTTTTGCATTGATCCTTTATGAAGGATCAACACAAAAGCTTGAAACACATGCAGTATGGTGTATAAAGAATTATTATTATTTTTTTAAGTAATCTGCTCAAAGTGCTGTGGATACTAGTTAAGCTGTAGCTTTCAAGGCCTTAAACACAGTAACAAACACATCTGCAACATCCTGCTAAAATAGACTGTCTACTTGTTCATGAAGTTGTATCTAATAAAAAGTATTTTTATGTAAGTATTACACTATAGTATTACCATTATTTCTTTTATTATGATTTTATTAGTCAGTGGTTTGTGCCATTGAAACAGAATTAATTTTTAAAGAAAAGACTGTTCTCAGTTTTTTTTCCTCTTCAGCACCCTATTATAAACTGATGTGACTTAAGAAGGCTGATATCATCCAAT
This sequence comes from Oreochromis niloticus, assembly GCF_001858045.2. NCBI lineage: Eukaryota > Metazoa > Chordata > Actinopteri > Cichliformes > Cichlidae > Oreochromis > Oreochromis niloticus. The sequence goes on from NC_031982.2 coordinate 26,135,871, forward strand.
GAAGATGTTCTAGTTGTTGATGCATCTTTATTAAAAAACAAAACAAACTCAATTTCAGATAGGTGTGCTGGACCTTTTGCTCAAAGCATGTGATCATGTTCAATACCTCACTCACTATTTTACGGGCTCTCACATGCAGAAGGTTTTTTGAAGGCATTTTATCGATGGAAATATGATTATGAAACTAATCAGATCAGTGGCAGACAGATAACCAACACAAGTGTACTTACATGTTTACGCAGTGTGTGATTGGGTGCACACAAATATGTTGTTCGATTCATTTCATCAGTTTCTTTTTTCACATCTCGAAACACCAACGAGGGAATGGAAATGACCATCACTAGCACCCATGTGCCTAGGATCACCCTCCTCACAACCTTCCTGGTGATCAGGCGATACAGTGTGTGTGGAAAAACCACAGCCAAAAATCTGTGCACGCTCATCAGGGTTATCAGAAAGATTGACGCATACATGTTGGAGTTGCACAGGTAGAACAGGATTTTGCACATGGCGTTACCAAAGATCCACGTCCGCATGGCCAGGTAGATGATGAAAAAGATGGAGAGAGCCATGAGGAACCCATCAGCACATGCCAAGTTGAGGATGAGGAGGGTGGTGACTGAGCGTTGCCGGATGCGAGCCAGGATGCTCCAGACAATGAAGAGATTTCCAGGGACACCCAGGAGGAAGACCAAGCTGAGGATGAGGGCACCAATGGCTGAGGAATAGTTATTCTGCACAGCATTTTCATCATCAGGGTCAGGGGTGGGGTTTGGTCCAGTCAGAGGTGAGAGACTTGAGTAGCTCATGGTAGAAGAATTTTTGATCCTTTAGATGGGAAAAAACATTAGAACATCAAAAGGAAATTATGTAACTTACAGCTGCTCCAAGACAATGACAGTAACAGACTAAACGAATTAAATATTACAATGTATTAAAAAGTCTACAAAACATCAGAAATAGCTCGAAAATATATATAAATATAGATCAATTTAAATATCAAGAATATAAATAAATGAAATATATATGATTGACATTTAACTCTATAAATCAATAAATAAACAAAACTAATGAGGTCCAAAACACTAAATTAGCCCTTGATAAATGCTAACTTCATGGAAACTGTTTACAGTGGTTATAATTCAGCATGACTCTGTCAGGTTAGCAGATTGCCACTTCAGTCATTCATTCATTCATTTATCTTTTTAAGATAAGCACCTTTTAAACTGCATTTTTGGACTCTCCACGTTGAACTGAATTTTTCACCCAAAACCCAAAACACATTCTCACCTTCGCTGCCAAAGCCTAAAGCCTATCTTACTTATTAGATCTGAAAAATTTATACAAATATGAAAACCAAAATTTTTGACTTTGGTAGTGTTTATTTTTTGACATTTAACCATCAGCTCTGTACAGATAGATTTTAGACACTTCCTAAAACCACAACCTATTTTGTCTCTGTGTTAAGCAAATTAGATATAGTTTTTTACTAGTTACTAGTTTGTTTGTTTTTTTTAAAGTGACAGAAATTACTGAACACAGAGTTTTTTGACGATTTGATTCTTTCAACAAACAACATTCAAACACACTATAATAATCAGAAGACAGTCATAAATAATAACTGAGGACAAAAAAAACAGACTAGAATTTTTTAAAGAGGGACATGTGCTACCCTGACACAGCCTTTAAATATTTGCAACCAAGCCAACGATTTAGCCCAAACTTGTTGAACATTAGCCGCACTGCGTCAAAGAAAAGTATTTGTACAGTCTTTGTTTCAAGTTGTTGTTTTCTTTTTCTCCTTTGTCTCATGTCGAAAACTGATATGCAGAAGTCACAGACAGTCATCCTCTGCGTCAGTTTTACACCCTGTGGTAAAAAGTATGACACATCTGTGCACTGACTGCAAAGACAAAATAAATATAAGTGATAGTGACAGAAGTCTATAGGTTCACAAACTGGTCATCATACGATGACATGATGAGAACAAGACATCAAGTCTTTTTTTCTTTTCTCTGGTACCACTAAAACCAACTGTTTTTTTCCCCTGTTGGCTTTTTGCGAGAGCAAAAAAATTTACTGCCAGACTTACATCACCAGTAAGTATTGCAACAAAAATAAGATGCTGTTTGTTAGGCAGTGTAAAGAATACACAAATCTACTCGATGTTTCCATGCAATAAGGAGAAATTATATATATATGTATATATATATGTCCCCAGATGAGTATATATATGTATATATATATGTGTGTGTGTGTGTGTATATCAAAAAGAGGTCCAAAAGAAAATATGCTAAAATGGCTATTTAGTATATATTATATTGCTCACCTTTTGACGGTTTGTTATTTCTCCGTGATGTTTATGAGCTTAAGATGTCCGCTGTTCCCAAAATTTGATGGTGTTCCTGTGAGCTTAGACCATAAAAACTGAATCCTTTCCTGCCTCGCAGGCTGTAACATGCTGCCAGTGAGAGGAGGGATGCTGAGAGGCATGTCCTTCCTTAAAAGTCCCGTTATTTCTTTTTCTGTCTTGCACAACTTTCCTGCGTCATGTATGCTGGGCACACAGGCACAAACACGTATTTAGAGATTACACACACATCGGCAAAATATAATTTTTCATATAAGTCTCTGTCACTGACAGAAATGCTAATTTTCAAAATATAAAACATAACAAAACAAACAAAACAAAAAGAAAAAAAATATTTCAACAGCCTTAAAAATTCAGAACACTTGAGAACAACAACAACAACCAATTCTAAACTGGGAGCTAAATGAAGTCAGATCTGTTATTCACTGTAATCTCTTCCTGTCTGTTGAACAGTTATCCCTCAGATCCAGAAGCCAGTAGCTAAACACATTTTGAATTATTTTAACCGATGGAAATCAGGAAGAAAAAAGATTCAGAAAGAGAAGTATAGATGAATTCATGAATTAAAAAGGCATGCAGAATTCCTGACAATATATCAGTATTTAAGGCAGAGATGTCAGGTTCATGTTATTGTTTGGCTGCCATGCACTGCATGTGGGTGTCCAGGGCAGTGCGGATGAAGATCAGTTCGCAAAAAGAGTCACTCTTGAGGAAAGAACCGAATATACATATGTCATAACCATTGAGGAAATGTGTGAAAATATGTGGGAAACAAGGAAAACAGAAAGTCTTTCATCCATGAAAGCCATGACAAATAAACTTTCCCTCCACAATTAAAAGATGTTTTATTGTAACCAGGTTAAAACTTGTGGTTGTGAGTTAATGGTTGAGGTGACTGATTAATAGAGATCCCGATCGAAAGTGTGAGTATGCATGATCAGAGAGAGTTAAATGTCTACTCATCTGGGGACAGAGTTGTTCCTTTCACAGGAGGAAGCTGTTTCAGAATCAGTAGAAGCAGTTTTCAGTCTTCACACCCTTTAATAGCATGTAGGGATTACATGGGTATCTTATTTTTAGACTGTTGAATACAATGCACAGTCCAGCAGAGGGCAGCAACACCTAACATCAGCAGAGATCCCTAAAAAACAGCTGCTCCTAATACATCTAAGTTCTCTGTTTTAAATACATAACCCAGCAATCAGTAACCTTCAGGGAACCATGAAGGAACATTCTAAGTTCCCTGAAGGTTGTGAGGGACAAATGAGGCTATATGAGACAGTGAGAATTGCACCGAGGTTTTGGAGAGAATCCAACAACCATCTCCTCAATCTGCACTCTAATTTGTTTTCAGAATCGTTAACAAACAGGTCACCTGTAATTGATGGTTGCACGAGTGAGGGGACTGGGAGATCGACAGACGGATTGGTGCCGTGTCTGCAGCGATTGGACTCTGTACTGGTTCGTCGTGGTGACGATAGAGCTTAGTATAAAAGCAAAGCTCTCAATTTACCGTTTGGTCTATGTCCCTACCCTCACCTACAGTTATGAGCTATGGGTAGTGACCAAAAGAAATAAGTGGAAATAAGCTTCCTCCAAAGGCTGGCATCTGTTGCCACATCGAAAGGAGCCAGTTGAGGTGGATTGAGCATCTGACTAGGATGGCTCTTGGGCGCCTGCAAGATGTCATTTTTAATATTTGCAGTCTTTGTCCTATCATCAGCAGTCTACTGTTTACTATCATAGCCAAGTGGCTAACAATGGTAAACAGAAGTTTTCCCAATTCCTACTAATGAATGTTATCTTGTTTCAGGATACATAATACCTGCCATTATCCAAAGTCACATCTGCTTTCCTGTATCTTTTGCTTGTTTCTCCTATTCTTTTCTCTTTTTTTTCTAAACCTGGTGGCTTTGACCTTTTCTTGTCCATCTTCCATCAGTAATTTTGCACTCCAGTATCAACACCCAACCCGACAACATAAACTAATAGACTAATAGATCTACACCTTGTATAGGTTTTTTTTTTCTGTGATTTCACACAACCCAGGAAAAATAATTAATACATAATGGGCTTGGATTGACAATATTATGAATGAAATGTGCACTATTTGGAAGCAGCACACCCCCTCCCCTTTTCGACAGGTTGTGTGTGAGACTTCAGCACAGCAGCAGCAGCAAGCAGGCGCACTGAGGGCCCTGGCGCACACTTTTCGCTCACTCATATGTGTATGATAGAATTTAGAAAACACATCGGTGAAAATTATAAGTCTATATCATAATGCAGGGGTGGGCAATTCCAGACCTCGAGGGCCGGTGTCCTGCAGGTTTTAGATCTCACCTTGGGTCAACACACCTGAATCACATGATTAGTTTGTTACCAGGCCTCTGGAGAACTTCAGGACATGTCGAGGAGCTAATTTAGCCATTTAAATCAGCTGTGTTGGTTCAAGGACACATCTAAAACCTGCAGGGACACCGGCCCTCGAGGCCTGGAGTTGCCCACCCCTGTCATAATGTCTTCAGTTTTTGTGTTTGTTGTAGGGATGTCAACGTTAACGCGTTAAAGCCATCATCACGATTATCGCAATTAAAATTTTTGACGCAATCAACCCATCTGGAGCTCAGAATAAAAAAACTTTGGAAAAATTGCCCAAAGAGACATTTCAGGTTCACATTTCAGACATTCTCCAGCTTTATTCCTATCCCCACATCAACTGAACACATCGCGCCACACATACACTACGCCGACATACACGGGAGAAAGCAAAACGCGGGAGAGACAGTCAGGGACGTGATTGGACTTTTACCAGCCACATGCTGAATGTCTGTCATAAACTCCGAAATGGCTGCCAACTGGCGCTGCTGGCGTGCGCTCCATGGGTCAGAGACCTTGGACATTGCAAAGGTCAAGGGTTTGTGATCAACGTACGCGGTAAAGTTGCAACCCTCAAGCAAAAAATGAAAACGTTGTGTGCGAAGTGCAGGGCCAGCAACTCCCTGTCGAAAACACTGAACTTGCGTTCGGCGTCCAGCGTACGACTGAAAAAGGCGAGTGGCTGCCAGACAACGGAAACCCGCTGTTCCAACATGGCACCCACTGCTACGTCCAATGTGTCAGTGGTCAAAGCGATCTCCGCCGAATGAAACGGGTGGCATTAGCCAGTGCAGACTTGGCCGCGGATTACGCCTGGATGCCTTCCGGGAGCCAGTCAACAAGATCTTTGGTTGTTTCACCTTTCAAGGCAGCGTAGAGCAGCTGTAGCAGGTGGGCAGCTCTGGGGAGAAAGCGGTTGTAAAAATTGATCATCCCCAAGAACCATTGCAACACTCTAATCGACGTGGGACGCAGAAAAGCCGAAATGGCCTGGACCCTGTCTGGCAAGGGGACCACACCGTCAGCAGAAATGCGGTGCCCCAGGAAATCCAGGACTGGCACTGGGAAGGGTTGATGATCAGGCCGTGCTCTGCCAAATGCCGAAAAATCTGGAGCAGATGGGACTCATGCTGGCTCACCGAGTAGCTGGCCACCAATATATCATCCAGGTACACGAAAACGAAAGGCAGCCCGCGCAAGACAGAGTCCGTCAGTCGCTGACAGGTCTGGGCGGCACCTTTCAGGCCAAACAGCATGCGCAAAAACTCGAATAAACCAAAGAGGGTATTAGGGTTTTAGAAACGTTTTTGGCGAGCACAGGAACCTGGTGATGCCCTGGCACCACGTCAATGTTAGAAAAAAATCAAGGTCCCTGTGAGACGGGCGAAAAAAACCTGTATGTTGGGGTGGGGGTAACGATCGTTCTCCGTGGCATTATTTAAACGGCAAAAATCTCTGCATAGACGCCACCAACCGTCTGATTTGAGCAACATGTGAAGTGGAGAGGCCCAGGCACTGCTCGAGCGCTGTACAATGCCAAGGCGATCCATGGCTGCAAACTCTTGTGTCGTAGGATCGAGGTGGCCACCAGGGGCCCGACAGTGGGAATATAATATAATATAATGCTCTACCCTGTGCTTCGTTACCGTGTTAGAGAAATTAGGGACAGACAGCGATGGAAACTCCAAAATATTGGTCAATCAAATGGACCAATATGGCAAGGCCATGATGATCCACTTGGTAAAATAAATCCGCTTGGCATCTTTCTTGGCCTTCAGACAACAATTCTAATGGCTAAAGATCCAAATGGGACAGGCAAAAAAAAAGAAAAAAAAAAAGGAAACTCCGAAAGAAAATGCTGAAAAGGATCCCCGGAGGTCACTACATTAGCCCGAATCAGGAGGCTTTTCTTGGAGCCGGAGTCCACCAGAAAACACCTCCTGGAGTGCGAGTCCTCTACGAAGAGCAGCCTTTACGTATCGCCAGTGTCTGTTGCCGCTTTTTCCCAGCCCAGGGAAACTGGGACAGGAAAACGCAAGGTGGCAGACAGCGACGCGCCCTGGCGCCAAAACGCTGATGGTAGACCAGAGGCTCTTCCTGCAGTGCTGTCGTGTAGCGATCTCCGCCGTCAGTGAAAGATCCAACGCTCCGGGTGAGGCAGGGGGAGGTGCAGCTGGCGAGTCTGTAACCAGGATGTGCACGTCGAAAGTGTGGGTAGTGAGAAGAATCCGATCTGCTTTCTCTGCCAGGGAGCGGTAATCCCTCTCGACCTGTAACATGTTCGAGTCTGGGGTCACCAATGTGGAGGTAAGCACAGATGACACGGAAGCTCTTAGTTCTCACTCCAGCTTTATTCCTCTCCTCACATCAACTGAACACATTGCGCCACAAAACTCAGCAACACATTTCCTCAACACTGGGTGTGAGTGGAGCCCTCTAGTGGTCCACCACAGCGTTAAAATTTTAAATCGCGTTAATCGTGATGACAACGCTAACAGCCGTAGTTTGTTGGTTTGTTTTTATTTTGTTTTATTTTGCGAGCTGGGGTCTGTTTCAGAAAGCGGGTTTAGAAAACCCAGAGTTTTCGTTAACTCAGGGTATACTTACTCACTTTGCACTAAACCGGCTTTCTGAAACAGGGCCCTGGTTATTAGGTGCTGCTCCAGCCAGCCAGAGTATCCCCCGCTGCCCCGCCCTCTCCTCCCTGTGTGGCAAGCAGCAGGTGTACTTCGCAAAAGGAGGGCGCCTTTACTCCCCGCAAATGGGCGATAGAAAACCGATCGGTTCCCATGCAATCCCGAAAATGTGCTGGCATGATGTCGGTGCAGCATGGGTGCGAGCAAGTTTTTTTTTTGCCGATGCCATGATGCCTCCCTGCAACCCCGGTAATGATAAGAGGATGGAGGGAGTGGAAATCCATTAAAATTTTATGTTAACCAGACTCTAGACTTTGTTTATCACTCCAAAAAAATTTCTCTTTAAATCACCTTTATAATCATGGAAAGGATTTCCATATGCTTTCTATTAGCATTAAGTGTTTTTGTCAAACTAATGTAATTTGCATCGGTTGGATCAGCTCAAATAAATTAAGTTGGACTCAAATGCAGTAAATAAGTTGATTCATCATTAATTAATTAACTGGTCCAACTCAAGTACATTAAGTTGGAAATTCCATAATCACGTGGAAATTCCATGATTTTTTATGTTAATTTTTTGTTGTTGTTGCATTTTTTCAGTGTGAAAAATGCATTATATGTACAATGATATTTTTAGATTTTGTTATATTTTTATATCATACCTTTTACTTTTACATGCATTTAACATTTATTGTTCAAAATCATTAAATCAATATCTATTAATTTTCTACAGTTTTACCAATTTCAGTGAATAATTTTAAAAGATATGCAACTAATATAACTGTGAAATCTGTGAAATTACCTTATTATACCTTTTCACAATTGACTAATACTAATAATTAGATGTCATGCACAAGTGAAAAGGTCCATAATTGCACAACATATCAGTTAATAACAAATCCATGTAAAAACAACAGAAACTACTTTTTTTGTCATTTCCACTCAATTTATGAAGTTTTGACTATAATCTTTTATTATCATGTTTAGTTTTTACATGCCTTTTTTGTGATTTTGTTGGAATTTCATACATTTAGAAATATATTAAACTCCAACCCAAATGTGAAGGTCATGAATTGTTGAAGTTTATGCTATAAGTTATCCTGCTTGTGCTATTTTGTTTTCTGGTCATTATTCCTTCAACAGAAAAATAATTAGGACAAGATTGGCAGAATTGACCTAAGAAACTCTTGCAAAAGGAGATCTTAAAAGTATTTTAAGAATTTGAAGGTATAGTCTGGAAGATTTTTTTCCAATGTATTTCTTGATTGAGGACCATTAGGTAAATATCATTTAGTTCCATTTTTTCAAAAGAGGGCATAAATCTCTACAGCAGATAATATATTAAAACAAACCCCAATAAAATAAAGATGTAATTTTAATTTTGAATTATTTTGTCTATTCAAATGTGCAAAGTGCTTTCAGTGATCAGTAAGACTAGAAAATTTGCAGTACAGCAATGACTTGAGAGACGAAACCAAACCAAAACATTTATATAATGTTTGGAGTTTATATGAAGTAAAGATGTATAGCAACAGAAAAAGCTGGCCTTAACATAACTGACAAAACTACTTTGTACCACATCTAAAATGTTTTAGAGCCATCTGTGTGGCTTTACTCCATTGTTTGAATTCAATTCAGTTTTATTTATACAGCGTCAAATCACAACAACAGTCGCCTCAAGGCGCTTTATATTGTAAGGTACACCCTACAATAATACATACAGAGAAAAACCCACCAATCATATGACCCCTATGAGCAAGCACTTTGGTGACAGTGGGAAGGAAAAACTCCCTTTTAACAGGAAGAAACCTCCGGCAGAACCAGGCTCAGGGAGCGGCGCGACCGGTTGGGGTGAGAGAAGGACAACATGGTAAATGGTAAATGGCCTGTATTTATATAGCGCCTTCTAGTCCCTAAGGACCCCAAAGCGCTTTACATATCCAGTCATTCACCCATTCACACACACATTCACACACTGGTGATGGCAAGCTACGTTGTAGCCACAGCCACCCTGGGGCGCACTGACAGAGGCGGTGTCAGTGTCAACAGAATAAAGACATGCTGTGGAAGAGAGCCAGAGATTAATAACAGGTATGATTCAGTGCAGAGGGGTGAGTGAGAAAGTTGACTGAAGAAGAAACACTCGCTTCATCATGGGAATCTCCTCGCAGCCTACGTCTATTGCAGCATAACTGAGGGAGGATTCAGGGTCACCTGATCCAGCCCTAACTATGTGCTTTAACAAAAAGGAAAGTTTTAAGCCTAATCTTAAAAGTAGAGATCGTGTCTGTCTCCCGAATTCAAACTGGAAGCTGGTTCCATAGAAGAGGAGCCGGAAAGCTGAAAGCTCTCCCTCCCATTCTACTTTTAAATACTCTCAGAACAACAAGTAAGCCTGCAGTGTGACAGCGAAGTGCTCTAATAGGGTGATATGGTACTACAAGGTCATTAAGATAAGATGGGGCCTGATTATTCAAGACCTTTTATGTGAGGAGCAGAATTTTAAATTCAATTCTGGATTTAACAGGGAGCCAGTGAAGGGAAGCCAATATAGGAGAAATCTGCTCTCTCTTTCTAGTTCCTGTCAGTACTCTTGCTGCAGCATTTTGGATTAACTGAAGGCTTTTCTGGGAGTTTTTAGGACATCTTGACAATAATGACTTACAGTAGTCCAGCCTAGAAGTAATAAATGCATGAACTAGTTTTTTAGCGTCACTCTGAGACAGGAAATTTCGAATAAAATAGCTTAGAAATCTAGACCCAGGTGACTTGCCAAAATTCAGCAATGGTGCTTCAAATTGCAAACAGATCCACATTTTTTCCCTCGATACCTAGTGACTGCCTGCAGCACCAAAGGACTTCGTCAGTGACGTCTACCTTGCCCTAGCAGCACCTGTCCCTCTCCTCCTCCGTCAGTTGGCCTCATTACAAACTCTCATGTTCTGTGTTGTGATTTACTTTTGTTTGTGTTTGACAATTTTTGTGGACTTGCGACATTTGTCACAAACCGTGTCTTAGCTGTTTGTGGAGGTAGACAACTACATGTCATCTGAGTGAGTGAGCACATGAAAACCCATTGAAGCTATGTCTCAATGTATGCTCAATCATCCAAGTAAAGAAATCCCAAAAAGTTTATTCCCATACCTCCTGAATCCCACTGTAACCGCTGACTGCACTCATTTAACTGTGTAGTTGTGGAGGCACACTCATCCTCTACGATGCAGACAACAGACAATAGTTCTTTTTTAAAGTTCTTTTTTTTTTTTACTAAATATGCCCTACAAAGCAGATTCAAAGCAAGCACATTCATTAGAATTATAATTTAGATTCAAATAATTTTTGTATTGTCATGTACTAATATTATTTGATTATTATATTAATATAGCACAAGGTTCCGTTATCTTTGTACAAAAATAGAATTGTCTTTCAAGGAGCTTCGTTTTACTTTATTACTTTGAGTACATTTTAGAGCCTTTACTTTTTCACTTATACTTGAGTAAAGAAATCTCTTCAGTACTTCAACTTTTACTGGAGTATGTTTTAACACAAATATCTGTACTTCCAAAGAGTCTGTGCTTCTGCCAGACTTGTGCCTAAAATTTACGTATCTTTACTCTACAGAAGAAAATCTCCACTGCAATCTCCATGACAGTAAGTTCAAGTTGCCTTAAGAACAATTAAATCAGGGGTTGTCAAGCATAAGGCCTGGGGAACAGCCTGGCAAACACTCTAATCCAGGCCCACTGCATGGCTGTGGAAAATGTGCAGGAGGGCATAAATTTTGTATTCAACAAGAAAAGAAAATTGTTGAACCTTTTCTGCAATTTTACACATTTATTTCTTACAATTTAAGTCAAAAGAGTTATGCTGGCAGAGTTGCAAAATAATTTTGTTTTAAATCACAAAACAACAAAAACAGCATTAATACAGTGTCTTTTTATAAGGGAAATATAGCTGCTCACAAATGCTAATGAGGAATTACAAATATCACACTAGCTGTGAACACATCCCACACAGTGTCATATAAAGCATTTATTCAATCTGTGTCTCTGTGTAAGGCCAAACTTCGCAAACTTCCCCAAGCATCCCATCTTCATTCGTTCACCTGACTATAAATTAACACACTGAACATGAAATCACTCAACTTAGTCTGATTTCTATGTTAGATAGCATTCTCACATACACATAATATTATCACAATTTTATTTGATGGATGGATATTCCAAAAAAATTGTACAGTCCCATACACTTTACAGATATTCAGGTGCATGCAGGCAAAAGTGCCTGTGCCTCTTACTTCCACTTAAACTCTGTTATCAGATTCTAAATATACTGTGTTGGAATCAACGTTATTCTTTCCCAGATCGTCTTTTGCTGTGAACCGCGTGGTTTTGGTTCCTGTGTCCAATGATATTCCCTCAAACAGTTTAGCCATAAAGGCAAAGCCATTTTTCTTGATATAGGATTTCCCAGCAAAGGTGTAGAGGACGGGGTTAGCACAGCTGCTCATGAAGGCCAAAGTTGAGGTCACTGCTCGGGTTGACTCAGCCATACCATGCAATCTGCAGGAAAGTTAAAGTTGGATATTTCACATTGATGGTGATGGTTTTTATACAGAGTATAGCCTCGTCACACTGACTCAGTACCCCTTAATTATCACCTGCAGTATCAAGACCATATTGAGGATTTCTCTGAAAAGATGCTTTCTGAGTCTTTTTATTATTATTCTTTTGGCTTCTTCTTTCAGGGGTCTGTAACCACACAATTCCCTCAGGGATTATTAAAGTATTCTAAATATGAAACTCTGCAGTCTTCCTCTTTTCCTTCTTCCTGGCAGCTCCTTGTTCCACATCTTTTATCCAGTGTATCAACTATCCCTCCTCTGCACTTGTGCATACCATCTCAGCGTTGTCTCTCTAATATTACCTCTGTCGGCTTAACCTGAGCCGACTCTTTGATGTATTCATTTCTAATTTTGTACATCCTAGTAACATATGACTTCTCATTTGTCAGACCTTAAGCCTGCAATTTTGGGTGGCAAGGAGAACATGGTATTCACAGAGAGATTTCTGGAAGTGGTCCTGAACCCCTGCAGTGATTTTCCACAACAGAATCCTGCCTGCTTTTAATGCAGTGTCACATGAAGCCCGAATATTGAGATTTCTCCAGATTTTGGAATATTTTGATAATATTATTACTGAAGATGGCGGAACATTCAAACCCTTTACAATTATAGTATATTCAGTTTACTGGATGGTAAAAATTAAATCTAGGTGTATGTCACTGCATGCACAGAGACATACTACCAATATCAGCTTTGAATTACAGAGTATTATTATTACTGGACATAATGCATAAAATGACAATATTGTACTTCACTAACTTTAGCACCATGTTTATGAAAATCTTCAGTTACTCACCGTTTTCTTGTTTCTGAGTTTTTTGGGTACCACGCAGCTACCACCTTGGGTGAAAAATAAAAACCCCACTCAGTATTCAATCAAATGCTCAGATAATCGATTCACAAACAGGTTTGATGTGGTTATTGGGTTATTGGTAGAGAAGATGCCCTTGCACACCTGTATCATGTTGACGACGTGGTACGGCAACCAGAACAGGCCAAACATGATGACGATAGCCAGGATGAGTTTCTCGCTGCGGAAATTTCGTTGAAACCTGGTCTCCCTCAGGCGTTTCAGGATGAGAACGTAGCTGGTTATAATGATTGCATAAGGAATAATGAATCCTGCCACTGTCTCAGTGGTGTACTGAAACCTCACCTGCATGAGAGGATATAAAGCCATTTCCTTAGAGATTAAATACCTAAGTCATGTCAATGTGGTCTTTGATCTGAAAAGGGCCATTCTGCAAAATAAATCATTTTACTTTATGTAGTTTTAGAATATTTTGACTCTAATACTTTTGCCACCTTACTTAAGGAGGACTTTTACTTGTAAAGAAGGAATGTTTTACAGAAGAACATTACTACATTTATGAAGGATCAATGCAAAATGATTTTCAGACTTTTGTGCAGTGCCACTGCTCATGCATCAGTATTTATGGTGTGGGCTGAAGAGCTTAAAAAACATGCAGTCTGGTGTAATTTTAGTTATTTTAACTACATTTTGAACACTAGTTAAGCTGCAGCTTTCAAGGCCTTAAACACAGTAACAAACACATCTGCAACATTTCTTTCATCTCAGTTTCAAATTATGTGTTCTTGTTAAAATAAGCAAATGTTTTCACCTGTCTACTTGTTCATGAAGTCATATCTAATAAAATGTAGAGTATCACACAATAGCCTTACCATTTTTTCTTTTATATTCATTTTTGATTAAGTGGTTTTGTAATAAGCTTTTTTTCCTCTCTCTCTTCCTCTCTCTTTCTCTCTTTCTTTCTTCACCAATTCAGCACTCTATCATGAAATAAACTGATATGAACTAAGAAAGCTGATATCAGCTTGTGCAGATGTTTAAGTTATTAATGCATCTTTATTCAAAAACAAAACAAAACTTTAAAAAAGCCTCAATTTCAGCTAGTTGTTCTGGACCTTTTACTCAATATATGTTATCATGTTCAGTAGCTTACCCACTATTTCTCGGGCTCTCAAATGTACAGATGATTTTTGAAGGCATTTTATGGATGACAATAAATATAGTTATCAAACTAATCAGATCAGTGGCAGAAAGATAGCTAACACAAGTGTACTTACATGTTCAGGCAGTGTGTGATTGGGTGCACACACAAGTTTTATTTTGTCTTGAGCAAAATCTTGTCTTATGCGTCGAAACACCAATGAGGGAATGGAAATGACCATCACGAACACCCATGTGCCTAGGATCATCCTCCTCACAACTTTCCTGGTGATCAGGCGATACAGTGTGTGTGGAAAGACTATGGCCAACAGCCTGTTCACGCTCATCAGGGTTATCAGAACGATTGACGCATACATGTTGGAGTTGCACAGGTAGAACACAATTTTGCACATGGCGTTACCAAAGACCCACGTCTGCATGACCAGGTAGATGATGAAAAAGATGGTGAGAGCCATGAGGAACCCATCAGCACATGCCAAGTTGAGGATGAGGAGGGTGGTGACTGAGCGTTGGCGTGTGCGGGCCAGGATGCTCCAGACAATGAAGAGATTTCCAGGGACACCCAGGAGGAAGACCAAGCTGAGGATGAGGGCACCAATGGCTGTAAAATAGGTATTGCTCACAGCGCTACCTTCCGGTTCAGGGGTGGGGTTTGTCAGAGGTGGGAGACTCATGTTACTCATTGTAGAAGAATTTTTGATCCTGAAAGTGGGGAAAAAACATTAGAACCTCAAACACAAACTCAGTCAACAGTTTAGTAAACAAAACTAATGACGTCCAAAACACTAAAGTAGCACTTTGATAAATGCTAACTTCGTGTTTACAGTTTTCAGCATGGAACTGTCAGGTTAGCAGATTGCCACTACAATATTATTTATTTATTCTTTCATTCATTTATAATTTTACCCTTTCATGCATGACTTATGACAACCTCAATCTGGATTTTTTAAAGTATTTTTATTCATCTTTAGGCATGAAAAAAATGTATAAATACTTAGAATAAATATTTAAGAAAAAAATCCAGATTAAGGTTGTCATAAGTCATGCATGACAGGGTTAAATAACAATAATTACAATGAAACGCGTCATACATCTATAGTAACATTGAACGACCAGTGGGTGGCAGGGTATGGACTGACACATCAGTGTCCAATGTAGTGGTTTATGTGCAATTATACCATCAACACTGACACAAATGCAAGAAAACAGCCTTCAAATAGCTGTCCACTCCAGTGACCACTATGCATGAAAGTGTTAAGATAAACACCTTAGAAGTACTTTTTCTGACTCTCCACATGGAACAGAAATTACTTGTCAAGACAGAGCTTCAATATGTGCATTAATCCAGAAATCATGGGAGACCATCCAAAACACCTTCTCACCTGCACCGCTAAAGCCTAAATCGTATCTTACTTAACTGATCTGAACAAATTTATACAAAAATGAAAACAACAGTGTTTGACTTTGGTAGAGTGTGTTTTTTGACATTTACCATCAGCTCTGTACAGCTGGATTTCAGACACTTCCTAAAACCACAACCTATTTTGTGTCTGTGTTAAGCAAATTAGATATAGTTGTTTACTTTAATATTTCTGGTAGATGAATATTGAAACTCTAAAATTTTATCAAACAAATGCACATACGTATTGTATCTCCAACCAGTGATATACTTAGATATTATAAAACATCATTTATAATATAGTTATATATAAAAACAACATCTCTTAATTATGTGACTGTATTTTTTCTAGTTGTGAGGCCTGCTAATGTGTCATTTAGGTAATCGGTAAAATGAAACATGAGGTGAAAAATATGAACAAGTGGTTCGAATGGGCATATGATCGAGAGCTCCACACCGACACATAAGTTATAATTAAAAGTGGTATTTCCATTGAATCATCCCTCTGCAGTAAAAAAAGACATTACCTGAAAAGATATAGAAACAGATAGAAAGGTATGTAAGAGGCAAAAAGTGACAGAAATTACTGAACACGGAGTTCTTTGACAATTTGGTTCATTCAATAAAAAAACAACATAATAACCAGAAGTCATATACATATACGGAAGATTAAAAAAAATGACTAATACTTTTTTTTAAAGAGGGACATGTGCTACCCTGACACAGCCTCTAAAATATTTGTATCCAAGACTCTAGCCAACGATTCAGCCCTCAGAGGCAGCATGCTAAAACACGTTGAACGTTGGCAGCACTGCGTCAAAGAACAGTGTTTCGACATAGTCTTTGATTCAACTTGATTTTTTTTCTTTTTCTTTTTCTCACCTCATTTTTTCACATAGAAAACTGAAGTGCAGAAGTCACAGACATTGTCTGAGTCAATTTTGGACAATGTAGTAAAAAGTATGACGCATCTGTACACTGACCGCAAAGAAAAAATAAGTGGTGTGATTGTCTTTATCTAATTCAATTTCAAGCATTTCTTTGGGTAGAAAACCCCCAAAAAATGTTGGTTAAAAACTGGGAATCATAAAAGAACTGCAAAGAATGCCAATAACTTTATATGTTAGGGCTCCATAACATGCAGAAGGTTTGTAAACCATTTGGTATGCATTAATTTAAATTTTGAAATTAACCCATGTATCAAAAATATCAAAAGGAGGTCCAAAAGAAAATATGCTAAATGTTCATTTATGATATTACTCACCTTTTTATGGTTTGTTATCGCTCTGTGATGTGTTCCCGAAGTCTGAAGGTGTTCTTGTGAGACCATAAAAACCGAACTGAACCCTTTCGTGCCTCGCAGGCTATAACATGCTGTCAGTGAGGGGAGGGATGCTGAGAGGCATGCCCTTCCTTAAAAGTCCCGCTTTTCCGTTTTCTGTCTAAAGCTTTGCATTCATGACCATGTATGAGTGTCGTGTAGAATTTTTCTGTATCTGTGTATCTGTGCTAAAACAGAATATGAACTCTGTTATTTTTATATGCATTCTTTAAAAACGGATGTCCCAATGTGATGTACCAGAATGCATTTTTCTGTGTCCGGAGGCACTTTTAACTCCAAGCTAAGTGTTGTGCAATGAAAAGCACCCGGGAGGGTTAGATGATTCAAAAGACTTAACTGTGTCATGTATGCTGGGCACACAAGCGCAAACACGCATTTAGAGATCACACACACAACAGCAAAACCTACTTGTTCATACAAGGCTCTGTCACTGACGAAGATGCTGCTCTTCACAATATAAAACAAAATGAAACAAGACAAAACAAAACAAAGAAATGTGTTAAAAATGTTTTAATAATATTCCAACAGCCATAAAAAAAAAAAATCGATTTTTTTAAAATAATTAAAATACAGAAACTTTCTGTACTTTTACATTACAGTAAATCAAAACTTAAAGGAATGTCACTTTACATTTACATAAAATCTTGTGAATTTTGACAGATTTCTTTTTCTTCAATCTCAAAATTATCTACCAGGAGCCTGCTGGAAGTGTTATTCTCTTTTTCACTTTTGACTGGGATTTATCTTGAATCTGATGAATTAGAGGAATTAAAAGAAAACAAATAAACAACCATATAAAAGAGTAATCAATAACTTAGCTTTGATTCCACTGCAATATACCTTTCCCCCTAAGCACCTGGTGTGCTCAGCCACAATCCAGACTCTCATTGGAACCTACAGGAAGCACTTAGAGGCTGTAATTTCTGCAAAAGGCGGATCTACTAAATATTGAATTCATTTCTTTTTTTGTCGTGCCCAAATTTATGCATCTGCCTGATTTTGTTTAAACAATTATTGCACACTTTCTGTAAATCCAATAAACTTCATTTCACTTCTCAAATATCACTGTGTGTGTCTCCTATTTGATATATTTAACTGACATTTTTTTATTGTAACAACCAATGATTTATACAGGAAAATAATGACTATTAACAAGGTTGCCCAAACTTTTGCATCCCACTGTATTGTCAGCATCTCCCCCTGTCCTTTGTCTTGTCCTCCCTCCCTCCTCCCCCATGTAATAAACAAATCAATGTAAAATTTGCACATTGAGCACCATCAGGCGAACATCATTTAGTTCCATTATATTAACAGATGGCATAAATGACAGATATTTTAAAATAAGAATAAAATGAAATAACAGAAGTACATATGATTCAAATTTTTCAGAGAATTGTCTATTTAAATGTGTAAAGTGCTTTGAGTGGTGAATAAGTCTAGAAAATTCCCAGTCCAACTATGGGCTGAAGAAATATGGCAGCAATGAAAGCTGGCCTTGACATAATTGATAAAACTGCTTTGGACCACATCTAAAATCTTTGAAAGTCAGCTGTATCTCAAAATGTCTAAAAATTTCAAGTTACTCCAAAGTTTGAGACAATAAGACAAATTTTTAAAAATTTAATTTGAAATATGTGCTAATAATTTATATTTTTGAGTTTGCTCCACCTGGCATTTTTTAAAATGTAACTTTATTCTATTTATATTCATAGCTTTTCTCATGTATTGTGTCGAGATCCTCACTCGATCTCTCCGATCCTTTTGTTACTCAGCTGGAAAAAAAAACCCACTATTGACTCCAAAAAACTTGTAATGCAAACTGTCGAAGCACGCCGGCTTCACCCGATTCTTTGATGGCAAGAAGTCACTTGGAGCCGGTGAAGTCCAACTTCAACTCTTTATTCAGCAAAGCACATGCATATGGAGATCACCCATGTCACACCCTAGGCCCTGCAGAGTATGCTCCAAGGATGATCTGAAGCATTTCCTTTCAATAGAGCTACTTAGCTACTTTTCTACCTATCAACGGGGAGGGTGAGTACACATGTACTGTACAGCCATAGAGGGCCGCATGCTTTTGCTGTACAGCCATTTAAAGGGTCACCTGCTTTTGCTGTACCGTCATTCAAAGGGCCGCAGGCCTTTGCTTTACAGCCCTTCAAAGGGCCCTATGCTTCTGTTCTACAGCCATGTAAAGGGCTGCACACGCCGTGAAGCAGTACAGTGTGCAGTGTTCACCGCTGCATCTATTGGAGAGTGAATGTTACATAGAATGCAATTACACTGGAAAAGCATAAAAAAGTGCACAAAGTGCTTTGAAAGCTCAGAGTAGAAGAGTGCTATATAAGAATCAGTCCATTTACCATGTTTAAAAGCTTTCTGTAGCTTTAAAATATATGACATATACCTGTGGCAATTCTAAAGAATGTCTCAACCATGCTTGTCACACTTAAATGTTTCAGAGAATTAGAAAAAGACAACAGAAGCAAACACTAAAAGCAGTTTCTAAATGTGTTTATTATTGAGGAAAACAAATCCAAACCTATATGTCCCTGTGTGAAAAAGTGGTAATTAATAATTGTGATCTTTTGGATGAGTCATCGATGTGGTCTTGGAGTACTTTTAGGAGAGTTAATATTGTAATGTTCACATATGCTCTCAAGGACCAGACGTTTTGATCTTACCACGGTTTATTGTATAGGACACGGGCTGTTAACCCCGAGACCTCCGGTACAACTCCTCTCCAGCTCCGAACAACAAGAACCCCCTTTCCCTTCCTGCACACACTCACTGACTTTTCCTGCAGCACAACCAAACATGTCTCTTAAAGAAACAACAACAGTGCACACAGATAGTCAACCTGTCACAGTAGAATAGCCTTTAACAATCATTACAATATTATATCACACTGAATATCACGTGTAAATCAATCCCAGGCACACTTGCAGCTGAACTTACTACCAATTCAGATTAAAGCCATAGATGGGTTAAAACATTCCAGGCTGGCAATAAGATGATGCAACAACACTGCTGCAACTGTGCAGCTCTTTGAGGTTTTGTATATTGCTTCTCTGTGTGGCCATTAGGGGGAGATGCTGACTTTGCTAAATATTATTTGAATTATTTTTCTGCAAGTGTGCAAATTGTTTCTGATTCTTTGTAATCTACAGTGCTAAAGCTCAATCTAACAGCAACAAAGAGTTCTCACATCTAGTTTCACAAGCATATTTATAATGGAACATTAGAAAATGAAATAAGATAATAGTAGGTGTGTGAATGATCACTAAGCAGTACTACTGACAGTAATAGAAGGCCCCAAAAACCTAATTTTGCTTAGGCCTGCCTTGAGGAATACTTCACAATGTCTCCTCTGAGCTGAACTACTTATTTCTCCTCCCTGCGAGTCATCACTTACACTTGTTTTCTCTCTCTCATGACCCTCCTAGACTACGTCCTAGGCCCACCTAGGCTACATCACTCTTTGTCAGCTCATTTTATATAGTTATATCATTATAAATCAACCTACTGAGCTTTATGGCAATTTTGTGAGTCTGCCTTTTGGGTACAGCCATTTACAATTCTTAACAGTTGCATTTAAAAAACACACACACACAGTGTCATATAAACCATTCAATCTGTGTCTCTGTAAGGCCAAACTTCCCCAACCATCCCATCTTCATTCATTCACCTGACTATAAATGAACACACTAAGCATGAAATCCCTCACCTGAGTCTGCTTTCTATGTTAAGTAGCATTCTCACATACACATAATGTTACACACAACAAAAGTATGTACAGTCCTATACACTTTACAGATATTCAGGTGCATGCAGGCAAAGGTAGCCTGGCTGTTCCTGTGCCTCTGACTTCCACTTAAACCCTGTTATCAGACTCTAAATATACTGTGCTGGTGCTTATCGTCTGTGGCCTCAAATGCTCAAGCTACATATTCCATTTAAAGATTTACACAATTTTAAGTGTTCTCATTTATATACAGTCTGTTAAGTGCATTAAGTTCATTCAACATCAATTTTGTAGAGTGGCCAGTGTATGATTTTCAGAATCAACGTTATTCTTTCCCAGATCGTCTTTTGCTGTGAACCGGGTGGTTTTGGTTCCTGTTTCCGATGATGTTCCCTCAAACAGCTTAGCCATAAAGGCAAAGCCATTATTCTTGATATAGGATTTCCCGGCAAAGGTGTAGAGGACGGGGTTAGCACAGCTGCTGATGAAGGACAAAGCTGCGGCCACCGCTCGGGTAAAGTCGGCGATATCACGCAATCTGCAGGGAAGAAAGTTAAAGTTGGATTTTTCACATTGATCGTGATTGTTTTTGTACAGAGTGCCATTATAGCCTCGTCTGACTGACTCAAGTACCCCTTAATCATCACCTGCAGTATCAAGACATATTGAGACCTTCCTTAAAAAGATGCTTTCTGAGTCTTTTTATTATTATTCTTTTGGCTTCTCCCTTCAGGGGTCTGCAACCACATAATCCCCAGGGATAATTAAAGTATTCTGATTCTGAATTTTCTCTGCAGTCTTTTCCACCACAATAAAATCACAATTCCTGCACAGCTCTCTCTCTCTCTCTCTCTCTTGCTCTCTCTCAGTGTACTTCAAGAACAGTTTCCCATTACCCACCAGTCTACCATTGTTTACAGCGTTGTAGGCCGCGTTGTCTCTAATAAACCCTCTGTATCTTTACACTGCTTCACTTCAGCAGCATCAGTAATGTCCATATACTGATTTATGGTTTTCTTACGTTTTTGATCTACTGCAGAATATTTTTAAGGTTATCTGCTATAAAAAGCCAGGCCAGGAAACTCTCCTTAATCTTTTTCTGTGTTTTACCCTCAGTTGCTTTGACACAAAGGCATCTGCTGTGTTGCTTACACCTCTGATGAAGTCTCACAAGTGCCAGTACTGACAAATGATCAGAATTATAATATCTCTGACTGTCTGGGTCAAAATTGAATTGAATTGAATTGAACTGAATTGAATTGAATTGAATTGAATTGAATCGAATCGATTCTAGAAATCAGTGACGATACCCAGCTCTGTCTCTTGTTTGTTAGAGCTTCAACCTTTTGGATGGTAAGGTGAACATGGTATTCACAGAGAGATTTCTGGAAGTGGTCCTGAACCCCTGCAGTGATTTTTCCACAACAGAATCCTGCCTGCTTTTAATGCAGTGTCACATGAAGCCCGAATATTGAGATTTCTCCAGATTTTGGAATATTTTGATAATATTATTACTGAAGATGGCGGCACATTCAAACTCTTTACAATTATAGTATATTCAGTTTACTGGATGGTAAAAATTAAATCTAGGTGTATGTCACTGCATGCACAGAGACATACTACCAATATCAGCTTTGAATTACAGAGTATTGTTATTACTGGACATAATGCATAAAATGACAATATTGTACTTCACTAACTTTAGCACCATGTTTATGAAAATCTTCAGTTACTCACCGTTTTCTTGTTTCTGAGTCCTTTGGGTACCACGCAGCTGCCACCTTGGGTGAAAAATAAAAACTCCACTCAGTATTCAATCGAATGCTCAGATAATCGATTTACAAACAGATTTGATGTGGTTATTGGGTTATTGGTAGAGAAGATGCCCTTGCACACCTGTATCATGTTGACGACGTGGTACGGCAACCAGAACAGGCCAAACGTTATGACGATAGCCAGGATGAGTTTCTCGCTGCGCAAATTTCGTTGAAACCTGGTCTCCCTCAGGCGTTTCAGGATGAGAACGTAGCTGGTTATAATGATTGCATAAGGAATAATGAATCCTGCCACTGTCTGAAAGGCGTACTCAAACCTCACCTGCACATGAGAGGATATAAAGAAAACTTGTTTCCTTAGATATGAAATGAAAAACAAAGAAATAGAGCCAAAATTATGAAACTGTTTAAACTGATCAACTTCTCTGGTTCTTTTTTGTCAAATGAGAGGACAAAATGAAACATCTGAAGACCTAAAACCAAGTAATGTTGTTATGGTCTTTGATCTGAAAAGGGCCATTCTGCAAAATAAATCATTTTACTTTATGTAGTTTTAGAATATTTTGATTCTAATACTTTTGCCACCTTACTTAAGGAGGAGTTTTACTTGCAAAGAAGGAATGTTTTACAGAAGAACATTACTACATTTATGAAGGATCAATGCAAAATGATTTTCAGACTTTTGTGCAGTGCCACTGCTCATGCATCAGTGTTTATTGTGGGCTCAAGAGCTTAAAAAACATGCAGTCTGGTGTAATTTTAGTTATTTTATCAACACTTTGAACACTAGTTAAGCTGCAGCTTCCAAGGCCTTAAACACAGTAACAAACACATCAGCAATATTTCTTTCATCTCAGTTTCAGATAGTGTGTTCCTGTTAAAATAGGTAAATGTTTTAGCTGTCTAATTGTTCATGAAATCATATCTAATAAAATGTGGAGTATTATAAAATGGTATTACCATTTTTTTTCTTTTTTCTTTTTTGACACTGTAGTTTTTATCAATAGTTACAGTTTAAACACAGACATATACCACATTTCAGGAGAAATAAACAAACATCAAAAATATCCTCCTTTAATCTGAGAATGTAAGTCATTTTTTCCATTGCGTAGATTTCCCCAACAACATTTAACCAGTCTTTTAAAGAACCATTTTTTCTTTTATTAATTAAGTCATGAATGAAGAATTCTGGCCCTTTTGCTCAAAGCATGTGATCATGTTCAATACCTCATTCACGATTTCACGGGCTCTCACGGGCAGAAGGTTTTTCGAAGGCATTTTGATGATGGAAACAAATATGGTTATGAATCTAATCAGATAGGTGCCAGACAGACAACCAACACAAATGTACTTACGTGTCTACGCAGCGTGTGATTGGGTGCACACAAATATGTTGTTTGATTCATTTCATCAGTTACTTCTTTCACATCTCGAAACACCAACGAGGGGATAGACATGACAATCACTAGCACCCATGTGCCTAGGATCACCCTCCTCACAACCTTCCTGGTGATCAGGCGATACAGTGTGTGTGGAAAGATCACGGCCAACAGCCTGTTCACGCTCATCAGGGTTATCAGAAAGACTGATGCATACATGTTGGAGTGGCACAGGTAGAACACAATTTTGCACATGGCGTTACCAAAGATCCACGTCCGCAACACCAGTAAGATGATGAAAAAGATGGAGAGAGCCATGAGGAACCCATCAGCACATGCCAAGTTGAGGATGAGGAGGGTGGTGACTGAGCGTTGTCGGCAGCGAGCCAGGATGCTCCAGACAATGAAGAGATTTCCAGGGACACCCAGGAGGAAGACCAAGCTGAAGATGAGGGCACCAATGGCTGTGGAATAGTTATTTTTCACATCATTTTCCTCATCAGGGTCAGGAGTAGTCTCTGGGCCAGTC
Source organism: Oreochromis niloticus (assembly GCF_001858045.2). Lineage (NCBI taxonomy): Eukaryota > Metazoa > Chordata > Actinopteri > Cichliformes > Cichlidae > Oreochromis > Oreochromis niloticus. The sequence goes on from NC_031982.2 coordinate 26,160,019, forward strand.
AGGAATGAGACACTTATGTTGTTCATGCTAGATGAACTTCTGAACCTGAAAGAAAAACCCATTGTTTTTTTGACTCTCCAACTGAAACATGAATTACTAGTCAAGAAAGAGCTTCAACATACATACTTAACAGACATATTCCCTACCTGCACTTATAAAGCTTGGGTTTTCTCTAATCCACAGAGTCAAAAGTATATGTACAGGGTCAAATATATATGTACACCTCCACTAATATTTGTTTAAATATCCCTTAGCAAGTTTCACCTCAACCAAGGCTTTTGTTAGCCATTAACAAGCTTCTAGTATAATTGTGGATAACTATCTGATCATTCTTCTTGGCATAAATAGTAGAGTTAATTTAAATTGGTGGATTTTTTGGTATAGACACAACTTTTAAGCAGAGATCAAAAAAATTCAGTAGCGTTGTGGTCAGAGATTTGGGGAGACCAGTCCCCTCACGCTGTGTGTTTCCTCCGCGCTCCAAGTTCCCTGTGTTCCCAGTGTAGCTTCCTCGTGTCTCTGGTATTTGATTTGAGTTTCTTGTTTATACCTCCTTGTCTTTATCTTAATGCTTATGTGTTTTTCCAGCAATAAAGCTGCCGTTTGTAGTTCATCCCTCCCCGCGTATGAGTCCTGCGTTTGGGTTCTATTTCCTGCCAGCCACACAGTGAAACATGACACCCTTCTCAATTTAAAAGACATTCTAGAAACTTTAGCACAACTCATTATCTTCGAGAAAATCCAATATAAATTCAAACCTGTACATCCAATTCTTGAATTTTAAAAGTCATTAAACATGTATGCTGTACAATGATTCTAAGCAGAAAAAAGTTAAACTAAACAATTAAAAGCTCAAAATTACCATGACATTCATCCCCATGATGAGTGGATGTAAACCTCTGACTACAGCTATATGTGTCCGTATTTCATAGTGAGGTCTACTCATGTGAATGTGTCACAGGTAAGGGATAAAAAGAAATATAAATTTAAAAACATGAAATAGATTTAAGTGGGCATACCATACAGAAAACTGTGTTGTTGTGTTGTGTCAATAATTTCAACACCAACTTATTTTATTTGAAGAGTTTCAGTCAGGTTTCAGAGCTCATCACAGCACAGAAACAGCTTTAGTGAAGGTTACAAATGATCTCCTTATGGCCTCTAACCGTGGACTCATCTCTGTGCTTGTTCTGCTAGACCTCAGTGCGATACTGTTGACCACAAGACTTTATTACAGTGATAAGAGCATGCTGTATATATATCTTAAAGTACTGTGCTGCTGTGGTTTGAATCATATTTATCTATTAGACTCCAGTTTGTTCATGTAAATAGAGAGTCCTCTTCACACACTAAGGTTAATTTTGGAGTTCCACAGGGTTCAGTGCTAGGACCAATTCTGTTTACATTATACATGCTTCCTTTATCCGGTATCATCAGAAGGAATCGCATACAGTTTCACTGCAATGCAGATGACACCTAACTTTCTCTTTCCATGAAGTCAGATGATACACACCAATTAGTTAAACTGCGGGAATGTCTTAAAGATATAAAGACCTGGATGACCTCTAATTTTTTGCTTCTAAATTCAGATAAAACTGAGGTGATGTACTTGGCCCTAAAAATCTTAGATCTAACCAGATTCTTAGAGCTGGATCAGGTGACCCTGAATGCTCCCTTAGTTAGGTTGCAATAGGCGTAGGATGCTGAAGGATTGCCATGATTCATGGGAAGTATTTCTTCTTCAGTCATCTTTTTTTTTCTACTCACTACTTGTTAATAGACCTCTCTCTATTAAATCAATACTTATTATTATCTCTGGCTCTTTTCCACAGCATGTGTTTTGTCCTGTCTCCCTAATAATCTCATAAACAGCATGCTAAAATGCACTAAACAATGATACTAACAGCAAATACTGCATCGAAGAGCATTATTTCAACAGTCTTTGGTTCACATTGAAGTTTGTTTTTTTTGTTCCTTACTTGTCTCACTACAGTCTCTCACTGGAAGTGCAGTACAAACAGTTGGCTTCTGAGTCAATTTTGCGCACTGTAGTAAAAGCCTTTGTGTATCTGTGCACACTGACCACAAATAAATGAATACATAAACGTGAGTGATGGAAGTTTATGGGTTCAGAAGCTGGTCATCATATCATGACATTATGAGAAGAAGTAATTTATTTTCAGGTATTTATTTGAGAACGAAATAAAAGAGATAAAAAAAATTATCATCCACTTTAGAAAGTCTGAAAAGTAAAGAACTGCGAAAAAGCCAATAAATGTGCATTTAAGCATTCCGATAATGTAATGGGTTTTAAAAAACATGTTATTTTGTATCAATAACTGACTTCAGAAAAATTATTTTAAGATATTTTTTAGCTTTGAAATAAATTCACTTGTCAAAAAAATAACAGGTGGTCCAGAAAAACAGGTGCTAAATGTTTTTGTTTATAATCCACTCACCTTTTCAAGATGTATTTTCTCTTTGTGATATGTATCGCGTTGAAATATCCGCTGCTCACCAGCTCTGACAGTGCTCCTGTGAGCTCAAACCATAACATCTCGCCTCGCAGGTTGTAACATGCTGTGGGTTAAGGGAGCGCTTCAGAGAGGCATGTCCTTCCTTAAAACCCTCTCACTCCCCTTTTCTGTCGAAACCTTTGTATTATCTCGATGTATGATTGTCCTGGGATTCTTTTTTCAATACCCTGTGCTAAAACAGAGTCTTCACTCAGTTATTATTTATTAAAAAAAGCATGCATTCTTTAAGATAACATGTTCCAGTGTGAGGTACCATAATGCATTTCTCTGTTTCCTGAGGCGCTTTTCACCCTGAGTCAATTGTTATTATAAGCACCCGAGGCGTATAGATAAAATTTAAAAGCTTGCATTTTAGAGAATAGACACGCATCAACAAAACATTCTTGTTCATACAAGTCTCCGTCACTGACAGGAATGCTGCTTTCCATGAAACGGTGAAAGAAAATTTGGAGAAGCCCAACCCAAATGTGAAGCTCACGGACTGAGTGAATGACGCTTTTTTCCCTTTTACTTCCAGGAATTCCAGGTTATGCATGTCTACCTTTAGTGAAGCCGCAATTATCTGCTCTAAGCTGTTGAAATGGAGAAACCATGCTCAAACACAATCAATCAGATAACCTCAAATGCAACTACTAAACAAACAAACAAACAAAAAATACTCGTTTTACTTTTCAAAAATCATGACCCTGTTGCTCAAAGATTCCACAAACCTTGCTCTCAGCTGTTCAGTTAACGATTTTTCTACACTGCACTTCATCTGACAACCAAAGTAGCTCAACTGAGGGTGGCTGCATTAACATCCTGTTACTATATCAATGTTGTCACATCTCCTGAGCTCTCATCATCATTATCCATGTAACCACTGTGGTGATTCAATCTTTCGTCAAACTCAGATGTCACACAGGTCTCAAGCACCGAGTTTATCCTGCTTGTGCCGGCTTTTTCTGGTCCACTTATTCCCTGAAAAAACTAGTTTGATCCTGCCTGTCTTGGCTTAAAACAGTTACATTTCCTGGTCAAATAAAGCTTTAAAATGTGATTTGTGAGAGTGATTCAATAGATTTTTAACATTTTTTGGATTTTGAAACATGATTTATTTACATTAGCTCAACCTAAATATCAAAAACTGGGTAAATAACATCAAAATAACCTGGACTGGAAATTGGCATTCCATCATTTTGATACAAATTGTCAAAATGATGGGTAAAAGACTTTAAGTGTTCAGGAAGACTAGAAAAGTTCCAGTCCAAAAACTCCAAAAGTCCAAGAAAGACCAAACAATTCATTATTTGGAAACATGTCAATAATATTTGGAGTGTATATTAATTAAAGGAGGAGGCTCTGATTGTAGCAGTGAAAGGTGGTCTTAAAATAACTGAGAATGGATTCAATGTTTTATAGATATTGAAATGGTAAATATGCTTGAGAGTTCATTTTAAGAGAAAAGTGAGGAAGTGGTTCAGTTTCCCAGCATGCCGTTCTTTAAGATGAAATCAGTTCATTCATTATATGTATTTAGTGTATTTAGCGGTTCCCTTACTCAGGTTTGTTTGCACCACTGAATAAAATGAAAAAGAGGGGAAAAAACCTCTTTGAGTGAATCAATCCAAATTTTGATAATAACTTGAGAATTTCAACAGCAAACGCCTTGTAATTTATTTATTTTTCTTTATTTCCGTAGTAGAAACGAGCCTTGATAGCCTCTGCCAGAAAAACTTTAGCATCAGACATTCATTTCCTGCAGTCTGGTGAGTTTGATGCTCTAGTTTGATATTATTCTACATCAGTTTACAGTGAAAATGTGTTTATGTAAACAAAAATCAGACAAATTTTCTCACTTTTCCTTATGTATCATTTCTCTTAGTGTCACAGGTTTAAAATTCAGTCTGATGGTAGGATACTTTGTGTCTTTTAAATGTGTGTGTGTCATGCATTCATTTCAAGAATAAATTAAGGTAAATTTCAAAAACAGTGGACTTTTATAGCGCAGATGTATTTTAGCAAAATCTCTGTCCATGTTTAAAAGCTTTCAACATGTTTAAACAAGCCATATGTAATAATTTTAAGAAATTCTCACCTCATCTCAACTCTGTCAGTGTTAACGGTAATTTCTTTTCACTCACATCAGAATTTTCACATTTCCATCATGTGCATAGATGTGGTAACCACCAGCAGCACGATGATTCAGTGTTTCCTCATACCACAACGCACTTACATCTGAAATCACGCAGGGCTCAAGTGTTGAGTTTATCCTGCTTCTGCCGGTTTTTTCTGGTCCACTTATTCCCACTACTTTTAAAAATCTAGGTTAATACTGCCTGTCATGACCTAGGACATGCTTGCAAAAGAATGTCTAAGGAGTTTAATTTTTAAGATTAAACTCTAAAAGTTGAACTTTTATTTGGGTAAGTAATTCCAACATAAACTTGAGTGGAAGATAGCTCTACAGACCAAAATAAAAACAGATCATTTTGATTTGAATGTAAATGTGTGCAGTGCTTTGAGTGGTCAGTAAAAGTGCCGTCCAAACAATTAATTACTTGGAAATTTGTGTATAATATTTTTAGTTTGTAGTTTTAGTTGAACTAAAAGTGTAAATTAGGAAAAAAGTAAAATGAGGAAGTAATTTAGTTTCCCAGAACCATCTGTCACCCTTTAAGATGAACTCATCCTGTGCTCATACAGTAAACACTTAGTGAAAGATGTGATTGTCCTTTTATTGAAGTTCATTGCCTTTAATTTACAAAATAAACTGAGGGTTTCTTTTTATTAGACATTTTAAATAAACCTCAATTTCAATTCAATTTTATTTATACAGCGTCAAATCACACCAACAGTCATATGGCCCCCCTATGAGCAAGCACTTTGGTGACAGTGGGAAGGAAAACTCCCTTTTACCAGGAAGAAACCTCCATCAGAGCCAGGCTCAGGGTGGTGCAGTCATCTGCCATGACTGGCTTGGGTGAGATGAGGAAGACAGGATAAAAGAGATGCTGTAGAAGAGAGCCAGAGATAATAATAAATAATGATTAAATACAGAGAGGTCTATAAACACATAGTGACTAGAAATAGTGACTGAAGGAGAACTACTTCCCCCAGCAGCCTACACCTACTGCAGTATAACTAAGGGAGAATTCAGGGTCACCTGATCCAGCCCTAACTATATGCTTTATCAAAAAGGAAAGTTTTAAGCCTAATATTAAAAGCAGAGATAGTGTCTGTCTCCCAAATCCAAACTGGAAGCTGGTTCCACAGAAGAGGGGCCTAAAAGCTGAAGGCTCTGCCTCCCATTCTACTTTTGAATACTCTAGGAACAACAAGTAGGCCCACAGTTTGAAAGCAAAATGCTCTAATGGGCTGATACGGCAGTATGAGGTCATTAAGATAAGATGGGGCCTGATTATTCAAGACCTTGTATGTGATTGTATGTGATGTACGTGATTCTGTGAAAATGTGTCTGCCTGGGACCAAGAGCCCCCTTAAAAGAAAGTATTATATAAAAAAATAAGAAGATTACCGACATTCACTGGATAACTTGATAATAGACTTTAATCTGTGGCACTCTCGCCAACCCTTAGCTCAACCCCAACGTCAGCCAAGCAAACTAGTGAAGACTCAGCCTCCAGTAAACTGGGAGAAATAATTATTTGGGCCTCTGATGAATTTGTAAGTTTTCTCACTTACAACGAAATGAATGAAATGAAATATCAACCATGGTGGTGGAGTGGTTGGGATTGGTTCCTGAGTGGAATGGTTCCTGTGTCGACAGAACACTTTATCAATCTCAGAGAGACACTGAGTTATAAAAGCAGCATACAAAAAAAAAAAGACAGCAAAGCAGCAGAAATGTTGAAGTATAAATGTCAATATAAAAGAACACGAGTAATAATTTGCATGTATTTATTTTGATTTTGTTTCTATTTGATGTATAATAGAAATCATGTTGCCAAAATCATTTTACTGATCATTTTTGGTCAATTTCACTTTGAAAATTCACTTCACTTTGCTTTTTAGGAAAGTTACAGTAAAATTATTCTAGCTTTCACCACACGAGGGCAACACATCCACGGGAATCATTCTCCTCCCATAAACTTGACACTCAGCAGCTCCTCCTGTCTTTTGCACTCATCCATCATACTGCAGTGCTGCTTTAAACAATTTATTAGCCAATCAACTTTACAGTTTCACAGCCCGTTAAATCTTTCCATTTATAGAAGTGTCCTATCTCTGTACTGCTGGAAATGTACAGCACTGCTTACACATAGATTTTTAGGATTCAGTGTTTATAAGGGAGTACTTTTGTCATCTATGCAAAAAAAAAAAATCATTCAGAACGTACACGTGCAGACTGATTAATTACAGTTAATGCTGTAATGCAGTAAAGGAAGCATAAACTCCAAAGGAACTCCAAATTTATGCTTATCCTCTAAGTGACAATATACAATTCACATTTAGTTTTTTATTTTATATCTTTATCAAAGTCTTAATCTATCTCATAACAGAAAGAAAAATAAAGCTGTTGGAAATAAATAAATACCTGTAAACTCACCTGAAGTGAAAATGATATAGAGGAGGAATGAGAGAGAGCAGACTGAATATATACTTTTTGTTGTTTTCCACACGACAAACAAGAATAAAAGACTTTCCCCACCCCTAACCTCTTTTCTTGGATTATTTACTGCATGAAAAACACAAACCCTTGGATTCATTTCAGTGACACTTCTGTGTGAACGCAGTCCTGACAGCTCCGGCACTGGATTGACCCAGATACATGCAAATGCACATTGCAAGGAGATTACTATGTAATAAAAAGGTGCAATTATAATTATAAAAAGGTGCAAAACTCTGTGTTGTTTTGTGGCCAAATGGGGGTTTCAAAAAGCAGGTTTATCTTACACTGTAAAACCCCCTGTATGTCATCCAGGGAAGGACGGATGTTGTTTTGCTTTGTTGTGTTTTAATGTGAAGTGTGTTTATTTATTTTTTATATTGCATGTTTTGGTTATATTTTGTGCAGTGTTTTATTTATATTGCATGTTTTTGGTAACACCGTCAATCTGTCCTGGAGAGACTCCACCCTTTTCCCTATTTTACTGATTGGACACACCTGAGAGAAAAGGAGTGAGTGGTAATTTACAGGGAGTGCTCAGTGACACAGCAGTGTGGTGGAGCTAGGCGTCAAGCGGGCAGGAGGATACAGCGCCGTCAAGCAAGGATGCGGAGCGAGCGGTCCGACTGCTGCAGCAACAGGAGGCCAGATTACGCGTCTGCGGGAACTAGAGGCGGCGAGGCGGGCCGGTGCCGATAGGCGGTTGCAAAGAAGAGGCGGGCAGAGTTGAGAGCTCTGCCCACCCGGGGTAAGTCTTTTGACTTGTCCCCTTAATGAATGAAAGCCGCCTAAAAGAGTAGTGACTGCCGCTGCCTTTCTTTTTTTTTTAGCGCACCGGTGCGGAGACGAAGGCGAGGACGCCGCTGGGTTTCCCTTCTGTACCGCTTCACTGGATTTTTAATCATTAGTGACTTTTATACCGTGGCGGATGCCACTGGACTTTTAATGTTGAGTTTTATTGATTTTATTTTTTATTGTGTTGTCCCCTGGCCAGGGCTGTTTTTAATTCGTTTTATATTTTTAACTGTTTAATTATAATAAATTATATTTTAGCCTTAGTTTTTAATTAGTGTGCATTCCCTTGGCTGCTCCACTGCTCTGTCCGTTTTGAGGAAGGTTTCCCTCCTTTTAATAACACTGTGCAAAAATTACCTTCCCTCCGTTACCAACCTTCTCAACAGCAGTCTGTAATTGCATCAGGTGTATCGAGTAAGTAAAGGCATTCCTTTGTATTTAGAAACTCTGTTGCACTCAAGCATCTTTTGTCCAACTTGATATATATTTCCCATAAAACCAGTGGCTTCTAGGGACTCTAATAACTGTGGAGGAGCTCAGGGTGGTTTGATGGGTGGACGTGACCCTGAGAGAGTCCAATATTTATTTAAGATGTTAAATAGAATATATATCACTGTTATCTAGGGTGGTCACGATGTCAAATTTTATCCTTGTCACAAAGTGTCACAACATTTGTTAAAAAAGCAACCTAAAACTAAACTGGATAAACAGCTGATAAAAATATTATAATATGGATTGAAGGTCGTCCTGTGTATCCTGCTATCCTATGCCATTTAGTGCCATGATATTGATGTTTCATTTTTAAATAACATGGTTATCATCAGTACTCAGTTATAATGGCACCACTGTTTCTAATTCTGGGTGCTCCAAACAGGCCATTTGTTTCATTAGGAGGAAATATTTAGCAACAACTAAGCCCTATGCAAGACCTTTTGGAAATACTCGTTTCAACAGCTGGAGCAACTGGCTTCACATACTTCTGCTGTTGGGAAGGTACTGGAGGACTTTAAATATTAGTCACACTGTCTGAAGCATGCTTTCACTCGTAGTTTGGACATTTTCTTGTCTCTTAGGAAAACAGGAAACTAATGGTTGATTAGAAAATTTCAACCATCATGAGGTCACCAATCAAACCTCTATGATTTTTTTTTTTCTTTACCACAGAGAAAACTATTTCCCTGATTATAACCCAGTGGAGTCAGTGGGATTTTTTTATTCACTGTGGTTGTGTAAAGGTTTATCAAGTCTGAGGCTTGTTAGGGCCTCAGAAATTCTTCTGTCTGCCTGCCCTACAATATTAATAATCAGAAAACAAACACTGAGTCACCAGACTAAGGACCAGTATTGCTGAGCTTGATAACTCTTCTTCTCACTCTGCTACCATGGTTTTACTATACTTCAGTAGAATTTCTGGTATCTGTATTTTACAGGACATGAGGCTAATTATTCACAACCATATTCATTAATTTTGGAAATGTACAATGTAGTTTTAAGAATGTAGTGAATTCCCGTTGTTTAAATATCAATGCAAAACCTAAAGTCAATTCTCAAAATTCACCATTTTCTGCCTCTGTACCTGGATAGCGGCTGGCTGCAGCACCCAAGGACTCCTCGAGCAACATCTGTCTCTCTCTAGCAGCACCTGTCCCTCTCCACCTCCTTCAGTTCACCTCATCATAAACTCATTATCATGCTCTGTGTTGTGATTTACTTTTATTTGTGTTTGACAAGTTTTGTGGTCTTGGCAGATATGTCACAAACCATGTCTTGGCTTTTTGTGGAGCTGAATGCCATGTCAACTGAGTGAGTGAGCACATGAAAACCTATTGAAGCTATATTATAAAACTATATTGTGACTTGTGATTCTTTTCCCTATGCTGAAACACTACACAGATCTTTCCCACACCTGCATGAACTGAACTGAATTGCTCTAGCCCACTTAACATCACAGTACGATGAATTAGATGAATTACATTAAATCATGTACCAACTGTCAACAAAACATTAGCAACATGTTTTCAGACAGTACGTAACATTTAGAAAAAGCCCAAAGTCGGCCTGTGGATCCCACAGAGGCATTTCCCTCTGGACAAGCAAGGCAAGTGCTTGAGAAGGCAAGCTCCATGTTTTAAGTACATAGGTTCATTGAATTGCTTTTAATCATTAGTCTAATTTTTGTAGTGCTGTGTTGTTGCACTTCAAATTGTTGTTGCAGAAAGCTGTTACAGTTTTTTAAAACCAAAAATAATAAGGCAGCTGATGTATTTATAGTAAATAGAATTTTGTTGTTCTATTTTGTTAATTTTAGTTGGCCTATGACATTCAGTATCCTAGTTAACATTGTAATGTTCACATATGCTCTCAAGAACCAGACGTTTTGATCTCACCACGGTTTATTGTATAGGACACGGGCTGTTAACCCCGAGACCTCCAGTACAACTCCTCTCCAGCGCCGAACAACAAGAACCCCTTTTCCCTTCCTGCACACACTCACTGACTTTTCCTGCAGCACAACCAAACATGTCTCTTAAAGAAACAACAGTGCACACAGATAGTCAACCTGTCACAGTAGAATAGCCTTTAACAATCATTACAATATTATATCACACTGAATATCACGTGTAAATCAATCCCAGGCACACTTGCAGCTGAACTTACTACCAATTCAGATTAAAGCCATAGATGGGTTAAAACATTCCAGGCTGGCAATAAGATGATGCAACAACACTGCTGCAACTGTGCAGCTCTTTGAGGTTTTGGATATTGCTTCTCTGTGTGGCCATTAGGGGGAGATGCTGACTTTGCTAAATATTATTTGAATTATTTTTCTGCAAGTGTGCAAATTGTTTCTGATTCTTTGTAATCTACAGTGCTAAAGCTCAATCTAACAGCAACAAAGAGTTCTCACATCTAGTTTCACAAGCATATTTATAATGGAACATTAGAAAATGAAATAAGATAATAGTAGGTGTGTGAATGATCACTAAGCAGTACTACTGACAGTAATAGAAGGCCCAAAAACCTAATTTTGCTTAGGCCTGCCTTGAGGAATACTTCACAATGTCTCCTCTGAGCTGAACTACTTATTTCTCCTCCCTGCAAGTCATCACTTACACTTGTTTTCTCTCTCTCATGACCCTCCTAGACTACGTCCTAGGCCCACCTAGGCTACATCACTCTTTGTCAGCTCATTTTATATAGTTATATCATTATAAATCAACCTACTGAGCTTTATGGCAATTTTGTGAGTCTGCCTTTTGGGTACAGCCATTTACAATTCTTGACAGTTGCATTTAAAAAACACACACAGTGTCATATAAACCATTCAATCTGTGTCTCTGTGTAAGGCCAAACTTCTCCAACCATCCCATCTTCATTCATTCACCTGACTATAAATGAACACACTAAGCATGAAATCCCTCGGCTGAGTCTGCTTTCTGTGTTAAGTAGCATTCTCACATACACATAATGTGACACACAAAAAAAGTATGTACAGTCCTATACACTTTACAGATATTCAGGTGCATGCAGGCAAAGGTAGCCTGGCTGTTCCTGTGCCTCTTACTTCCACTTAAACCCTGTTATCAGATTCTAAATATACTGTGCTGGTGCTTATCGTCTGTGGCCTCAAATGCTCAAGCTACATATTCCATTTAAAGATTTACACAATTTTAAGTGTTCTCATTTATATACAGTCTGTTAAGTGCATTAAGTTCATTCAACATCGATTTTGCAGAGTAGAAGCCAGTGTATGATTTTCGGAATCAACGTTATTCTTTCCCAGATCGTCTTTTGCTGTGAACCGCGTGGTTTTGGTTTCTGTTTCCGATGATGTTCCCTCAAACAGCTTAGCCATAAAGGCAAAGCCATTATTCTTGATGTAGGATTTCCCAGCAAAGGTGTAGAGGACGGGGTTAGCACAGCTGCTGATGAAGGCCAAAGCTGCGGCCACCGCTCGGGTTAAGTCGGCGATATCACGCAATCTGCAGGAAAGAAAGTTAAAGTTGGATTTTTCACATTGATGGTGATTGTTTTTGTACAGAGTGCCATTATAGCCTCGTCTGACTGACTCAAGTACCCCTTAATCACCACCTGCAGTATCAAGACATATTGAGACCTTCCTTAAAAAGATGCTTTCTGAGTCTTTTTATTATTATTCTTTTGGCTTCTCCCTTCAGGGGTCTGCAACCGCATAATCCCCAGGGATAATTAAAGTATTCTGATTCTGAATTTTCTCTGCAGTCTTTTCCTCCTTCCTGGCAGCTCCTTATTACATATCTGTTATCCAGTTTACCTACTACTCAACTAGGGGTGGGTTTCGATAATTGAATTTCCGATTAAAATCGATTTTAGCTTGAATAAAGTGATATTGATTCATTAAATCCTGAATCGACTTTTAAATATAAATGTATTTTGATATTATAAACACCAGAATCTCAGGTTAAACCTCACAAAACTATTTCAACAACCACCAAACAGCTAAAACAGCAAGTGAGAGCAGGTAAATGGATTCCACACAAAGATGTAAACACAATGCGCAGACCCGATGCTTCAGAGTCTGTGAGATGTCGGCTTTCTCACCCATTGGGGCTGAAAGCTGAAAGCCGAGAGCTCACACATTCTGAAGCTGCAGGTTTTGTCACTCTCCAAACTAAATTGAATGGCAGCAAAAGAAGATCAAAACTATGCTTCATGTTTCATAAACAACACCATTAATTCGCTCTGACTTTTGCTGTTTTGCTTCCACCACAATAAAATCACAATTCCTGCACAGCTCTCTCTCTCTTGCTCTCTCTCAGTGTACTTCAAGAACAGTTTCCCATTACCCACCAGTCTACCATTGTTTACAGCGTTGTAGACCGCGTTGTCTCTAATAAACCCTTTGTATCTTTACACTGCTTCACTTCAGCAGCATCAGTAATGTCCATATACTGATTTGTGGTTTTCTTCCATTTTTGATCTGCTGCAGAATATTTTTAAGGTTATCTGCTATAAAAAGCCAGACCAGGAAACTCTCCTTAATCTTTTTCTGTGTTTTACCCTCAGTTGCTTTGACACAAAGGCATCTGCTGTGTTGCTTACACCTCTGATGAAGTCTCACAAGTGGCAGTACTGATAAATGATCAGAATTATAATATCTCTGACTGTCTGGGTCAAAATTGAATTGAATTGAATTGAATTGAATCGGGACCTTTTGAACTGGAATCGAATCGATTCTAGAAATCAGTGACGATACCCATCTCTGTCTCTTGTTTGTTAGAGCTTCAACCTTTTGGATGGTAAGGTGAACATGGTATTCACAGAGAGATTTCTGGAAGTGGTCCTGAACCCCTGCAGTGATTTTCCACAACAGAATCCTGCCTGCTTTTAATGCAGTGTCACATGAAGCCCGAATATTGAGATTTCTCCAGATTTTGGAATATTTTGATATTATTATTACTGAAGATGGCGGAATATTCAAACCCTTTACAATTATAGTATATTCAGTTTACTGGATGGTAAAAATTAAATCTAGGTGTATGTCACTGCATGCACAGAGACATACTACATATATCAGCTTTGAATTACAGAGTATTGTTATTACTGGACATAATGCATAAAATGACAATATTGTACTTCACTAACTTTAGCACCATGTTTATGAAAATCTTCAGTTACTCACCGTTTTCTTGTTTCTGAGTCCTTTGGGTACCACGCAGCTGCCACCTTGGGTGAAAAATAAGAACTCCACTCAGTATTCAATCGAATGCTCAGATAATCGAGTCACAAACAGATTTGATGTGGTTATTGGGTTATTGGTAGAGAAGATGCCCTTGCACACCCGTATCATGTTGACGACGTGGTACGGCAACCAGAACAGGCCAAACATGATGACGATAGCCAGGATGAGTTTCTCGCTGCGGAAATTTCGTTGAAACCTGGTCTCCCTCAGGCGTTTCAGGATGAGAACGTAGCTGGTTATAATGATTGCATAAGGAATAATGAATCCTGCCACTGTCTGAAAGGCGTACTCAAACCTCACCTGCACATGAGAGGATATAAAGAAAAGCTGTTTCCTTAGATATGAAATGAAAAACAAAGAAATAGAGCCAGAATTATGAAACTGTTTAAACTGATCAACTTCTCTGGTTCTTTTTTGTCAAATGAGAGGACAAAATGAAACATCTGAAGACCTAAAACCAAGTAATGTTGTTATGGTCTTTGATCTGAAAAGGGCCATTCTGCAAAATAAATCATTTTACTTTATGTAGTTTTAGAATATTTTGATTCTAATACTTTTGTCACCGTACTTAAAGAGGACTTTTACTTGTAAAGAAGGAATGTTTTACAGAAGAGCATTACTACATTTATGAAGGATCAATGCAAAATGATTTTCAGACTTTTGTGCAGTGCCACTGCTCATGCATCAGTATTTATGGTGGGCTCAAGAGCTTAAAAAACGTGCAGTCTGGTGTAATTTTAGTTATTTTATCAACACTTTGAACACTAGTTAAGCTGCAGCTTCCAAGGCCTTAAACACAGTAACAAACACATCTGCAATATTTCTTTCATCTCAGTTTCAGATAGTGTGTTCCTGTTAAAATAGGCAAATGTTTTAGCTGTCTAGTTGTTCATGAAATCATATCTAATAAAATGTAGAGTATTATAAAATGGTATTACCATTTTTTCTTTTTTTTTGACAGTGTAGTTTTTGTCAATAGTTACAGTTTAAACACAGACATATACCACATTTCAGGAGAAATAAACAAACATCAAAAATATCCTCCTTTAATCTGAGAATGTAAGTCATTTTTTCCATGGCGTAGATTTCCCCAACAACATTTAACCAGTCTTTTAAAGAACCATTTTTTCTTTTATTAATTAAGTCATGAGTGAAGAATTCTGGCCCTTTTGCTCAAAGCATGTGATCATGTTCAATATCTCATTCACTATTTCATGGGCTCTCATGGGCAAAAGGTTTTTCGAAGGCATTTTGATGATGGAAACAAATATGGTTATGAATCTAATCAGATCAGTGCCAGACAGACAACCAACACAAATGTACTTACGTGTCTACGCAGCGTGTGATTGGGTGCACACAAATATGTTGTTTGATTCATTTCATCAGTTACTTCTTTCACATCTCGAAACACCAACGAGGGGATAGACATGACAATCACTAGCACCCATGTGCCTAGGATCACCCTCCTCACAACCTTCCTGGTGATCAGGTGATACAGTGTGTGTGGAAAGACCACGGCCAACAGCCTGTTCACGCTCATCAGGGTTATCAGAAAGACTGATGCATACATGTTGGAGTTGCACAGGTAGAACACAATTTTGCACATGGCGTTACCAAAGATCCACGTCCGCAACGCCAGTAAGATGATGAAAAAGATGGAGAGAGCCATGAGGAACCCATCAGCACATGCCAAGTTGAGGATGAGGAGGGTGGTGACTGAGCGTTGTCGGCAGCGAGCCAGGATGCTCCAGACAACGAAGAGATTTCCAGGGACACCCAGGAGGAAGACCAAGCTGAAAATGAGGGCACCAATGGCTGTGGAATAGTTATTTTTCACAGCATTTTCCTCATCAGGGTCAGGAGTAGTCTCTGGGCCAGTCAGGAATGAGACACTTATGTTGTTCATGCTAGATGAACTTCTGAACCTGAAACAAAAACCCATTGTTTTTTTTGACTCTCCAATTGAAACATGAATTACTAGTCAAGAAAGAGCTTCAACATACATACTTAACAGACATATTCCCTACCTGCACTTATAAAGCTTGGGTTTTCTCTAATCCACAGAGTCAAAAGTATATGTACAGGGTCAAATATATATGTACACCTCCACTAATATTTGTTTAAATATCCCTTAGCAAGTTTCACCTCAACCAAGGCTTTTGCTAGCCATTAACAAGCTTCTAGTATAATTGTGGGTAACTATCTGATCATTCTTCTTGGCATAAATAGTAGAGTTAATTTAAATTGGTGGATTTTTTGATATAGACACAACTTTTAAGCAGAGATCAAAAAAATTCAGTAGCATTGTGGTCAGAGATTTGGGGAGACCAGTCCCCTCACGCTGTGTGTTTTCTCTGCGCTCCAAGTTCCCTGTGTTCCCAGTGTAGCTCCCTCATGTCTCTGGTATTTGATTTGAGTTTCTTGTTTATACCTCCTTGTCTTTAGTTTAGTGCCTATGTGTTTTTGCAGCCATAAAGCTGCCGTTTGTAGTTCATCCCTCCCTGCGTATGAGTCCTGCGTTTGGGTTCTATTTCCTGCCAGCCACACAGTGAAACATGACACCCTTCTCAAGTTAAAAGACATTCTAGAAACTTTAGCACAACTCATCATCTCCGAGAAAATCTAAAATAAATTCAAACCTGTACATCCAATTCTTGAATTTTAAAAGTCATTAAACATGTATGCTGTACAGTGATTCTAAGCAGAAAAAAGTTAAACTAAACAATTAAAAGCTCAAAATTACCATGACATTCATCCCCATGATGAGTGGATGTAAACCTCTGACTACAGCTATATGTGTCCGTATTTCATAGTGAGGTCTACTCATGTGAATGTGTCACAGGTAAGGGATAAAAAGAAATATAAATTTAAAAACATGAAAAAGATTTAAGTGGGCATACCATACAGAAAACTGTGTTGTTGTGTTGTGTCAATAATTTCAACACCAAATTATTTTATTTGAAGAGTTTCAGTCAGGTTTCAGAGCTCATCACAGCACAGAAACAGCTTTAGTGAAGGTTACAAATGATCTCCTTATGGCCTCTAACAGTGGACTCATCTCTGTGCTTGTTCTGCTAGACCTCAGTGCGATACTGTTGACCACAAGACTTTATTACAGTGATAAGAGCATGCTGTATATATATCTTAAAGTACTGTGCTGCTGTGGTTTGAATCATATTTATCTATTAGACTCCAATTTGTTCATGTAAATAGAGAGTCCTCTTCACACACTAAGGTTAATTTTGGAGTTCCACAGGGTTCAGTGCTAGGACCAATTCTGTTTACATTATACATGCTTCCTTTATCCGGTATCATCAGAAGGAATCGCATACAGTTTCACTGCAATGCAGATGACACCTAACTTTCTCTTTCCATGAAGTCAGATGATACACACCAATTAGTTAAACTGCGGGAATGTCTTAAAGATATAAAGACCTGGATGACCTCTAATTTTTTGCTTCTAAATTCAGATAAAACTGAGGTGATGTACTTGGCCCTAAAAATCTTAGATCTAACCAGATTCTTAGAGCTGGATCAGGTGACCCTGAATGCTCCCTTAGTTAGGTTGCAATAGGCGTAGGATGCTGAAGGATTGCCATGATTCATGGGAAGTATTTCTTCTTCAGTCATCTTTTTTTTTCTACTCACTATTTGTTAATAGACCTCTCTCTATTAAATCAATACTTATTATTATCTCTGGCTCTTTTCCACAGCATGTGTTTTGTCCTGTCTCCCTAATAATCTCATAAACAGCATGCTAAAATGCACTAAACAATGATACTAACAGCAAATACTGCATCGAAGAGCATTATTTCAACAGTCTTTGGTTCACATTGAAGTTTGTTTTTTTTGTTCCTTACTTGTGTCACTACAGTCTCTCACTGGAAGTGCAGTACAAACAGTTGGCTTCTGAGTCAATTTTGCGCACTGTAGTAAAAGCCTTTGTGTATCTGTGCACACTGACCACAAATAAATGAATACATAAACGTGAGTGATGGAAGTTTATGGGTTCAGAAGCTGGTCATCATATCATGACATTATGAGAAGAAGTAATTTATTTTCAGGTATTTATTTGAGAACGAAATAAAAGAGATAAAAAAAATTATCATCCACTTTAGAAAGTCTGAAAAGTAAAGGACTGCGAAAAAGCCAATAAATGTGCATTTAAGCATTCCGATAATGTAATGGGTTTTAAAAAACATGTTATTTTGTATCAATAACTGACTTCAGAAAAATTATTTTAAGATATTTTTTAGCTTTGAAATAAATTCACTTGTCAAAAAAATAACAGGTGGTCCAGAAAAACAGGTGCTAAATGTTTTTGTTTATAATCCACTCACCTTTTCAAGATGTATTTTCTCTTTGTGATATGTATCGCGTTGAAATATCCGCTGCTCACCAGCTCTGACAGTGCTCCTGTGAGCTCAAACCATAACATCTCGCCTCGCAGGTTGTAACATGCTGTGGGTTAAGGGAGCGCTTCAGAGAGGCGTGTCCTTCCTTAAAACCCTCTCACTCCCCTTTTCTGTCGAAACCTTTGTATTATCTCGATGTATGATTGTCCTGGGATTCTTTTTTCAATACCCTGTGCTAAAACAGAGTCTTCACTCAGTTATTATTTATTAAAAAAAAGCATGCATTCTTTAAGATAACATGTTCCAGTGTGAGGTACCATAATGCATTTCTCTGTTTCCTGAGGCGCTTTTCACCCTGAGTCAATTGTTATTATAAGCACCCGAGGCGTATAGATAAAATTTAAAAGCTTGCATTTTAGAGAATAGACACGCATCAGCAAAACATTCTTGTTCATACAAGTCTCCGTCACTGACAGGAATGCTGCTTCCCATGAAACGGTGAAAGAAAATTTGGAGAAGCCCAACCCAAATGTGAAGCTCACGGACTGAGTGAATGACGCTTTTTTCCCTTTTACTTCCAGGAATTCCAGGTTATGCATGTCTACCTTTAGTGAAGCCGCAATTATCTGGAGAAACCATGCTCAAACACAATCAATCAGATAACCTCAAATGCAACTACTAAACAAACAAACAAACAAAAAATACTCGTTTTACTTTTCAAAAATCA
Source organism: Oreochromis niloticus (assembly GCF_001858045.2). Taxonomy (NCBI): domain Eukaryota; kingdom Metazoa; phylum Chordata; class Actinopteri; order Cichliformes; family Cichlidae; genus Oreochromis; species Oreochromis niloticus. Next base: position 26,178,764 of record NC_031982.2, read on the forward strand.
TGACCCTGTTGCTCAAAGATTCCACAAACCTTGCTCTCAGCTGTTCAGTTAACGATTTTTCTACACTGCACTTCATCTGACAACCAAAGTAGCTCAACTGAGGGTGGCTACATTAACATCCTGTTACTATATCAATGTTGCCACATCTCCTGAGCTCTCATCATCAGTATCGATGTAACCACTGTGGTGATTCAATCTTTCGTCAAACTCAGATGTCACACAGGTCTCAAGCACCGAGTTTATCCTGCTTGTGCCGGCTTTTTCTGGTCCACTTATTCCCTGAAAAAACTAGTTTGATCCTGCCTGTCTTGGCTTAAAACAGTTACATTTCCTGGTCAAATAAAGCTTTAAAATGTGATTTGTGAGAGTGATTCAATAGATTTTTAACATTTTTTGGATTTTGAAACATGATTTATTTACATTAGCTCAACCTAAATATCAAAAACTGGGTAAATAACATCAAAATAACCTGGACTGGAAATTGGCATTCCATCATTTTGATACAAATTGTCAAAATGATGGGTAAAAGACTTTAAGTGTTCAGGAAGACTAGAAAAGTTCCAGTCCCAAAACTCCAAGAAAGACCAAACAATTCATTATTTGGAAACATGTCAATAATATTTGGAGTGTATATTAATTAAAGGAGGAGGCTCTGATTGTAGCAGTGAAAGGTGGTCTTAAAATAACTGAGAATGGATTCAATGTTTTATAGATATTGAAATGGTAAATATGCTTGAGAGTTCATTTTAAGAGAAAAGTGAGGAAGTGGTTCAGTTTCCCAGCATGCCGTTCTTTAAGATGAAATCAGTTCATTCATTATATGTATTTAGTGTATTTAGCGGTTCCGTTATTGAGGTTTGTTTGCACCACTGAATAAAATGAAAAAGAGGGGAAAAAACCTCTTTGAGTGAATCAATTCAAATTTTGATAATAACTTGAGAATTTCGACAGCAAACGCCTTGTAATTTATTTATTTTTCTTTATTTCCGTAGTAGAAACGAGCCTTGATAGCCTCTGCCAGAAAAACTTTAGCATCAGACATTCATTTCCTGCGGTCTGGTGAGTTTGATGCTCTAGTTTGATATTATTCTACATCAGTTTACAGTGAAAATGTGTTTATGTAAACAAAAATCAGACAGCGGGTGAAATTTTCTCACTTTTTCTTATGTATCATTTCTCTTAGTGTCACAGGTTTAAAATTCAGTCTGATGGTAGGATACTTTGTGTCTTTTAAATGTGTGTGTGTCATGCATTCATGTCAAGAATAAATTAAGGTAAATCTCAAAAACAGTGGACTTTTATAGCGCAGATGTATTTTAGCAAAATCTCTGTCCATGTTTAAAAGCTTTCAACATGTTTAAACAAGCCATATGTAATAATTTTAAGAAATTTTCACCTCATCTCAACTCTGTCAGTGTTAACGGTAATTTTTTTTCACTCACATCAGAATTTTCACATTTTCATCATGGGCATAGATGTGGTAACCACCAGCAGCACGATGATTCAGTGTTTCCTCATACCACAACGTACTTACATCTGAAATCACGCAGGGCTCAAGTGTTGAGTTTATCCTGCTTCTGCCGGTTTTTTCTGGTCCACTTATTCCCACTACTTTTAAAAAGCTAGGTTAATACTGCCTGTCATGACCTAGGACATGCTTGCAAAAGAATGTCTAAGGAGTTTAATTTTTAAGATTAAACTCTAAAAGTTGAACTTTTATTTGGGTAAGTAATTCCAACATAAACTTGAGTGGAAGATAGCTCTACAGACCAAAATAAAAACAGATCATTTTGATTTGAATGTAATTATGTGTGCAGTGCTTTGAGTGGTCAGTAAAAGTGGAAAAGTGCCGTCCAAACAATTAATTACTTGAAAATTTGTGTATAATATTTTTAGTTTGTAGTTTTAGTTGAACTAAAAGTGTAAATTAGGAAAAAAGTAAAATGAGGAAGTAATTTAGTTTCCCAGAACCATCTGTCACCCTTCAAGATGAACTCATCCTGTGCTCATACAGTAAACATTTAGTGAAAGTGTCACGGTCCTGGGTCGGTGACCCAGTGTTTTGAGTTTCTTGTGTCTCTGAGTTTTGTATTATGATCTTAGTTCCCTTTGTTCCCCCAGTTTATTCTTTAGTCTAGTGTCTTAGTTTGGCTTTCTTGTATTCTCTTTAGTTCTCTGAGTATTTAATAGCTGCCCTCTATGTCTCTTTGTTGTTGTTCTGTGTTTCTTAGTTGCTCTGTCTCCCCTAGTCTAGTTTGCGTCTGTGCTACTTCCTGTTTTACTTTGAAGGTCCATGTCTCTTGTGAGTGTATTCTATTTTGCTCCCTCGTCTCGTCAGTTCTGATTTCTCCCAGCTGTGCTCTCCTTCTGTGTCTCATTCCCCTCGTTACTTCCCAGTGTATTTAAACCCTGTGTTTCTCTGAGTCAGTGTCATGTCGTCCCTCTTGCTGTGTGGATCTCCCTAGCTGTGTCCCAAAACGTCGGCTGCATCCTCCGGAGGCCGCATTTGAAGGCTGATTACGTCACAGCCAGGCGACAAAGGCTGTCCCAATTCGTCGACTCCTTCAAATGCGGCCGACAAATGCGTCCTTCATTTCCCCGAATTTGAAGGATGGGTCGGGTGTGTCCTTCGTGGCCCACCATATCCCAGAATTCATAGCGTGGCCCAGCCAAATTTCAGCTGCCAACAATGGCGGCCGCTACTAAGTTTTAAAATTAGTCTTATTAATCTTTCTGGGTCACAAAATAAACTTTTAACATATTTTTGGGCGAGAAAGTAGCTGTGTAAATTTCAAATATCTGCTTGGTTTATCAAGACATCGCATATTTGCAAAAGTGCGCCGACGTTTTCGGAGACATCTGTTACCTACCCGCTCGATAGCAAGCCGGGGGGTTCAATGGTCACTCGAGCCGGCGAGAGCAGCGGACTCCCGTCTTCATCGTTTTCAGACTCCCGCTCTTTCGCTACTCAGGTTAAACATGATATATAAGTCACTCGGATAACTTAAAAATGTAATTGTTTGCCTTTTTTCGGTGTTTTATTTGTTCTGGAGTAAATCGGTTTGGCTGAGATCAAAGTTATTAGATTATTAGATTAAATAAAACTTTATTAATCCATCGGGTGGGTTCCTCCGGGATTTTCACACAGCTGAATAAACGTCAAACAGAAAACTGATTAAACAGAAGTGTGAGACGGTCGATAATTTACGCCAGTGTCCTGTTATATTTTAGATAGCAAGGAGCAGACGGCCGAGTTTATTAAACTCCACCGAGACAGCGGTGACGCAAATCTGAAGGCTAGACCGTCCCATTTCACAGCCTCGCACTTCTGGCCTCCTCGGTCTTCGAAGGACCCGGCCCACGTAGACCGCGAAGGTCGGGTCCTCCGAAGGATGCAGCCGACGTTTTGGGACACAGCTCCTATGTCTCCCCGTGAGTCTTAGTTTGTTATTTCCCAGTTTAGTTTAGTTTGTATGCCTTTTTCCCTGCCAGCCAATAAAGCTGTGACTTTGAGTTTACACCTTGAGTCTGAGCGCCTGCATTTTGGGTCCTACTCCTGCCTGCCACACTGCACTCCTTGACAGAAAGATGTGATTGTCCTTTTATTGAAGTTCATTGCCTTTAATTTACAAAATAAACTGAGGGTTTCTTTTTATTAAACATTTTAAATAAACCTGAATTTCAATTCAATTTTATTTATACAGCGTCAAATCACACCAACAGTCATATGGCCCCCCTATGAGCAAGCGCTTTGGTGACAGTGGGAAGGAAAAACTCCCTTTTACCAGGAAGAAACCTCCATCAGAGCCAGGCTCAGGGTGGTGCAGTCATCTCCCATGACTGGCTTGGGTGAGGGGAGGAAGACAGGATAAAAGAGATGCTGTAGAAAAGAGCCAGACATTATAATAATGATTAAATACAGAGAAGTCTATAAACACATAGTGACTAGAAATAGTGACTAGAAATAGTAACTGAAGGAGAACTACTTCCCCCAGCAGCCTACACCTACTGCAGTATAACTAAGGGAGAATTCAGGGTCACCTGATCCAGCCCTAACTATATGCTTTATCAAAAAGGAAAGCTTTAAGCCTAATATTAAAAGTAGAGATAGTGTCTGTCTCCCGAATCAAAACTGGAAGCTGGTTCCACAGAAGAGGGGCCTAAAAGCTGAAGGCTCTGCCTCCCATTCTACTTTTGAATACTCTAGGAACAACAAGTAGGCCCACAGTTTGAAAGCAAAATGCTCTAATGGGCTGATACGGCACGAGGTCATTAAGATAAGATGGGGCCTGATTATTCAAGACCTTGTATGTGATTGTATGTGATGTACGTGATTCTGTGAAAATGTGTCTGCCTGGGACCAGCAGCCCCCTTAAAAGAAAGTATTATATAAAAAAATAAGAAGATTACCGACATTCACTGGATAACTTGATAATAGACTTTAATCTGTGGCACTCTCGCCAACCCTTAGCTCAACCCCAACGTCAGCCAAGCAAACTAGTGAAGACTCAGCCTCCAGTAAACTGGGAGAAATAATTATTTGGGCCTCTGATAAATTTGTAAGTTTTCTCACTTACAACGAAATGAACAAAATGAAATATCAACCATGGTGGTGGAGTGGTTGGGATTGGTTCCTGAGTGGAATGGTTCCTGTGTCGACAGAACACTTTATCAATCTCAGAGAGACACTGAGTTATAAAAGCAGCATACAAAAAAAAGACAGCAAAGCAGCAGAAATGTTGAAGTATAAACGTCAATATAAAAGAACACGAGTAATAATTTGCATGTATTTATTTTGATTTTGTTTCTATCTGATGTATAATAGAAATCATGTTGCCAAAATCATTTTACTGATCATTTTTGGTCAATTTCACTTTGAAAATTCACTTCACTTTGCTTTTTAGGAAAGTTACAGTAAAATTATTCTAGCTTTCACCACACGAGGGCAACACATCCACGGGAATCATTCCTTCTGCGTCTTCTCCTCCCATAAACTTGACACTCAGCAGCTCCTCCTGTCTTTTGCACTCATCCATCATACTGCAATGCTGCTTTAAACAATTTATTAGCCAATCAACTTTACAGTTTCACAGCCCTTTAAATCTTTCCATTTATAGAAGTGTCCTATCTCTGTACTGCTGGAAATGTACAGCACTGCTTACACATAGATTTTTAGGATTCAGTGTTTATAAGGGAGTACTTTTGTCATCTATGCAAAAAAAAAAATCATTCAGAACGTACACGTGCAGACTGATTAATTACAGTTAATGCTGTAATGCAATAAAGGAAGCATAAACTCCAAAGGAACTCCAAATTTATGCTTATCCTCTAAGTGACAATATACAATTCACATTTAGTTTTTTATTTTATATCTTTATCAAAGTCTTAATCTATCTCATAACAGAAAGAAAAATAAAGCTGTTGGAAATAAATAAATACCTGTAAACTCACCTGAAGTGAAAATGATATAGAGGAGGAATGAGAGAGAGCAGACTGAATATATACTTTTTGTTGTTTTCCACACGACAAACAAGAATAAAAGACTTTCCCCACCCCTAACCTCTTTTCTTGGATTATTTACTGCATGAAAAACACAAACCCTTGGATTCATTTCAGTGACACTTCTGTGTGAACGCAGTCCTGACAGCTCCGGCACTGGATTGACCCAGATACATGCAAATGCACATTGCAAGGAGATTACTATGTAATAAAAAGGTGCAATTATAATTATAAAAAGGTGCAAAACTCTGTGTTGTTTTGTGGCCAAATGGGGGTTTCAAAAAGCAGGTTTATCTTACACTGTAAAACCCCCTGTATGTCATCCAGGGAAGGACGGATGTTGTTTTGCTTTGTTGTGTTTTAATGTGAAGTGTGTTTATTTATTTTTTATATTGCATGTTTTGGTTATATTTTGTGCAGTGTTTTATTTATATTGCATGTTTTTGGTAACACCGTCAATCTGTCCTGGAGAGACTCCACCCTTTTCCCTATTTTACTGATTGGACACACCTGAGAGAAAAGGAGTGAGTGGTAATTTACAGGGAGTGCTCAGTGACACAGCAGTGTGGTGGAGCTAGGCGTCAAGCGGGCAGGAGGATACAGCGCCGTCAAGCAAGGATGCGGAGCGAGCGGTCCGACTGCTGCAGCAACAGGAGGCCAGATTACGCGTCTGCGGGAACTAGAGGCGGCGAGGCGGGCCGGTGCCGATAGGCGGTTGCAAAGAAGAGGCGGGCAGAGTTGAGAGCTCTGCCCACCCGGGGTAAGTCTTTTGACTTGTCCCCTTAATGAATGAAAGCCGCCTAAAAGAGTAGTGACTGCCGCTGCCTTTCTTTTTTTTTAGCGCACCGGTGCGGAGACGAAGGCGAGGACGCCGCTGGGTTTCCCTTCTGTACCGCTTCACTGGATTTTTAATCATTAGTGACTTTTATACCGTGGCGGATGCCACTGGACTTTTAATGTTGAGTTTTATTGATTTTATTTTTTATTGTGTTGTCCCCTGGCCAGGGCTGTTTTTAATTCGTTTTATATTTTTAACTGTTTAATTATAATAAATTATATTTTAGCCTTAGTTTTTAATTAGTGTGCATTCCCTTGGCTGCTCCACTGCTCTGTCCGTTTTGAGGAAGGTTTCCCTCCTTTTAATAACACTGTGCAAAAATTACCTTCCCTCCGTTACCAACCTTCTCAACAGCAGTCTGTAATTGCATCAGGTGTATCGAGTAAGTAAAGGCATTCCTTTGTATTTAGAAACTCTGTTGCACTCAAGCATCTTTTGTCCAACTTGATATATATTTCCCATAAAACCAGTGGCTTCTAGGGACTCTAATAACTGTGGAGGAGCTCAGGGTGGTTTGATGGGTGGACGTGACCCTGAGAGAGTCCAATATTTATTTAAGATGTTAAATAGAATATCTATCACTGTTATCTAGGGTGGTCACGATGTCAAATTTTATCCTTGTCACAAAGTGTCACAACATTTGTTTAAAAAGCAACCTAAAACTAAACTGGATAAACAGCTGATAAAAATATTATAATATGGATTGAAGGTCGTCCTGTGTATCCTGCTATCCTATGCCATTTAGTGCCATGATATTGATGTTTCATTTTTAAATAACATGGTTATCATCAGTACTCAGTTATAATGGCACCACTGTTTCTAATTCTGGGTGCTCCAAACAGGCCATTTGTTTCATTAGGAGGAAATATTTAGCAACAACTAAGCCCTATGCAAGACCTTTTGGAAATACTCGTTTCAACAGCTGGAGCAACTGGCTTCACATACTTCTGCTGTTGGAAAGGTACTGGAGGACTTTAAATATTAATCACACTGTCTGAAGCATGCTTTCACTCGTAGTTTGGACATTTTCTTGTCTCTTAGGAAAACAGGAAACTAATGGTTGATTAGAAAATTTCAACCATCATGAGGTCACCAATCAAACCTCTGATTTTTTTTTTTTCTTTCTTTTTTTTTTTTTTTCTTTACCACAGAGAAAACTATTTCCCTGATTATAACCCAGTGGAGTCAGTGGGATTTTTTTATTCACTGTGGTTGTGTAAAGGTTTATCAAGTCTGAGGCTTGTTAAGGCCTCAGAAATTCTTCTGTCTGCCTGCCCTACAATATTAATAATCAGAAAACAAACACTGAGTCACCAGTCTAAGGACCAGTATTGCTGAGCTTGATAACTCTTCTTCTCACTCTGCTACCATGGTTTTACTGTACTTCAGTAGAATTTCTGGTATCTGTATTTTACAGGACATGAGGCTAATTATTCACAACCATATTCATTAATTTTGGAAATGTACAATGTAGTTTTAAGAATGTAGTGAATTCCCGTTGTTTAAATATCAATGCAAAACCTAAAGTCAATTCTCAAAATTCACCATTTTCTGCCTCTGTACCTGGATAGCGGCTGGCTGCAGCACCCAAGGACTCCTCGAGCAACATCTGTCTCTCTCTAGCAGCACCTGTCCCTCTCCACCTCCTTCAGTTCACCTCATCATAAACTCATTATCATGCTCTGTGTTGTGATTTAGTTTTATTTGTGTTTGACAAGTTTTGTGGTCTTGGCAGATATGTCACAAACCATGTCTTGGCTTTTTGTGGAGCTGAATGCCATGTCAACTGAGTGAGTGAGCACATGAAAACCTATTGAAGCTATATTATAAAACTATATTGTGACTTGTGATTCTTTTCCCTATGCTGAAACACTACACAGATCTTTCCCACACCTGCATGAACTGAACTGAATTGCTCTAGCCCACTTAACATCACAGTACGATGAATTAGATGAATTACATTAAATCATGTACCAACTGTCAACAAAACATTAGCAACATGTTTTCAGACAGTACGTAACATTTAGAAAAAGCCCAAAGTCGGCCTGTGGATCCCACAGAGGCATTTCCCTCTGGACAAGCAAGGCAAGTGCTTGAGAAGGCAAGCTCCATGTTTTAAGTACATAGGTTCATTGAATTGCTTTTAATCATTAGTCTAATTTTTGTAGTGCTGTGTTGTTGCACTTCAAATTGTTGTTGCAGAAAGCTGTTACAGTTTTTTAAAACCAAAAATAATAAGGCAGCTGATGTATTTATAGTAAATAGAATTTTGTTGTTCTATTTTGTTAATTTTAGTTGGCCTATGACATTCAGTATCCTAGTTAACATTGTAATGTTCACATATGCTCTCAAGAACCAGACGTTTTGATCTCACCACGGTTTATTGTATAGGACACGGGCTGTTAACCCCGAGACCTCCAGTACAACTCCTCTCCAGCGCCGAACAACAAGAACCCCCTTTCCCTTCCTGCACACACTCACTGACTTTTCCTGCAGCACAACCAAACATGTCTCTTAAAGAAACAACAGTGCACACAGATAGTCAACCTGTCACAGTAGAATAGCCTTTAACAATCATTACAATATTATATCACACTGAATATCACGTGTAAATCAATCCCAGGCACACTTGCAGCTGAACTTACTACCAATTCAGATTAAAGCCATAGATGGGTTAAAACATTCCAGGCTGGCAATAAGATGATGCAACAACACTGCTGCAACTGTGCAGCTCTTTGAGGTTTTGGATATTGCTTCTCTGTGTGGCCATTAGGGGGAGATGCTGACTTTGCTAAATATTATTTGAATTATTTTTCTGCAAGTGTGCAAATTGTTTCTGATTCTTTGTAATCTACAGTGCTAAAGCTCAATCTAACAGCAACAAAGAGTTCTCACATCTAGTTTCACAAGCATATTTATAATGGAACATTAGAAAATGAAATAAGATAATAGTAGGTGTGTGAATGATCACTAAGCAGTACTACTGACAGTAATAGAAGGCCCAAAAACCTAATTTTGCTTAGGCCTGCCTTGAGGAATACTTCACAATGTCTCCTCTGAGCTGAACTACTTATTTCTCCTCCCTGCAAGTCATCACTTACACTTGTTTTCTCTCTCTCATGACCCTCCTAGACTACGTCCTAGGCCCACCTAGGCTACATCACTCTTTGTCAGCTCATTTTATATAGTTATATCATTATAAATCAACCTACTGAGCTTTATGGCAATTTTGTGAGTCTGCCTTTTGGGTACAGCCATTTACAATTCTTGACAGTTGCATTTAAAAAACACACACAGTGTCATATAAACCATTCAATCTGTGTCTCTGTGTAAGGCCAAACTTCCCCAACCATCCCATCTTCATTCATTCACCTGACTATAAATGAACACACTAAGCATGAAAACACTCGGCTGAGTCTGCTTTCTATGTTAAGTAGCATTCTCACATACACATAATGTGACACACAAAAAAAGTATGTACAGTCCTATACACTTTACAGATATTCAGGTGCATGCAGGCAAAGGTAGCCTGGCTGTTCCTGTGCCTCTTACTTCCACTTAAACCCTGTTATCAGATTCTAAATATACTGTGCTGGTGCTTATCGTCTGTGGCCTCAAATGCTCAAGCTACATATTCCATTTAATCTGTATAAACAGTTCATCAAAGTAAAAACAAAAGAAGTGGAACAAAGATATAAAGCATATAGAAATAAATTGACTGATATTATAAGAACGAGTAAACAACTTTATTATAGAGGAAGATTATATGAAAATAAAAACAATATAAAAGGAACTTGGGATGTGTTAAATAACTTAATTAAACAAGGATCTTCTGGAATATCATATCCTGAATATTTCATTGATGCAAATGGTGAAAATCACAACATGAGTAACATTGTTGATGGGTTCAATAAATTTTTTATAAATGTTGGCCCTGAACTAGCAGCGGACATCCCATGTCAAAAAAATGAAAATATCAGTAATATAAAATCAAATCCCTTTTCACTGTTCCTCTCAGCTACAAATGAGCAAGAAGTAATAAATATCACATTAAAATGTAAAAGTAAGTCTTCAATGGATTATCATGACATAAATATGTCTGTAGTTAAACAGGTTATTCTGAATATTGCTAGTCCCTTAACATATGTCTGTAATTTATCATTTCAGTCCGGTTGTTTTCCAAAAAAAATGAAAATTGCGAAAGTAATACCACTATACAAAAGTAATGACAAACACAGTTTTACCAATTATAGGCCTATTTCTCTACTGCCTCAATTCTCAAAAATTTTAGAAAAACTTTTTAATTCAAGATTAGAAAAATTCCTTGAAAAACATCAAATAATAAATGTTGGTCAGTATGGTTTCAGAACGCAAAGAACCACTTCTATGGCGATAATTGAGGCAGTAGAAGAAATTACTAATGCACTGGATAAAAATAAATATGCAGTTGGTATTTTTGTTGATCTCAAAAAGGCCTTTGACACAATCAATCACTCAATTTTATTGGATAAATTGGAAAGATATGGTGTTCGAGGGAAAGCTGGTAACTGGTTAAAAAGTTACCTAACGGGTCGGGAACAATATGTTAGCATAGGGCATTACCGTTCAGAGAAACTTGGTATTACATGTGGTGTTCCCCAAGGGTCAGTGTTGGGACCAAAACTTTTCAATGTATACATAAATGATATTTTTGATGTTTCTCAAGTACTTAAACTCATACTGTTCGCAGATGATACCAACATATTTTTCAGTAGTGATGATTATACCGATCTTGTAATGACCGTAAACAGGGAGCTAAAATTAATTAAAAAATGGATGGATATAAATAAATTGTCATTAAATATAAATAAAACTAAAGCAATGTTTTTTGGTAATTTAAAATATAATATAGAATTACCAATTATTATAGAAGGTGTACCAATTGATAATGTGAGTGAAAACAAATTTTTGGGAGTCGTAATTGATAACAAAATTTCATGGAAACCCCACGTCAGACACATAAAAACCAAAATTTCCAGAAGCCTCGCAGTTTTGAACAAAGTGAAACCATACCTTGATAAAGATGCACTTCGTACTCTGTACTGTACCCTGGTTCTTCCATATTTTACATATTGTGTGGAAGTGTGGGGAAACACATATAAAAACACAACTAATCCGTTAGTCACAGTACAGAAACGAGCACTGCGTATTATCCACAAGGCTGGTTATCTAGAGCATACTCACAAACTCTTTCTTCAGGCAAAGTTACTTAAATTCCAGGATCTGGTCAATTACAATACATCCATAATCTTATACAAAGCCTTTAATAAACTTCTACCTGCAAATTTACAATCTATATTTGAAATTCGAGAAAGGGCTTATAATGTGAGAGGCTTCGGAGAATTCAAATTACCCAGAACTCGAACAACCCGTAAAGGTTTTTGTGTGTCTGTATGTGGTGTGAAAATCTGGAACAGTCTGAGTTTCCAACTGAAACAATGCAAAAATATTCATAGATTTAAATTCCTCTACAAACAGTTGGTCTGGTCACAGTATACTCAATGATGGTTTTAGTGTGCTCTGTAATGTCTGTTCTCTTACCATTGCTGGCATGGATTCCAAGGGGGGGGGAGTGTGTGCATATGTATGTGTATATATGTACATGTGTGTGTAGATATATATGTATATGTATGTGTGTTTGTTACTTTGTAATTATTATTGCCTGTTACCTGTGGTAACGCAATTTATAATTAATATATTCTGTATTCAGTTATGAAGGTTCTATTTGTTTTGCTTGGTTTGGTTTGTTTGGTTTGCAATGATGGGCGTAGCTGCGGGAAGCTTATTGTTTTTTGTTGATGAGTGAATATAGGGGTGGGATTTAATAAGTTTTCTTCATCCCACTCCTTTTCAGGTACATTTTGTTTGTTTGTTTTTTTTCTTTTGTGCACTTTATGTTCAATATATGTATTTTGTTGTGCCTGAAATGAACAAATTAAAAAAAATAAAATAAAAAAAATAAAAAGATTTACACAATTTTAAGTGTTCTCATTTATATACAGTCTGTTAAGTGCATTAAGTTCATTCAACATCGATTTTGCAGAGTAGAAGCCAGTGTATTATTTTCGGAATCAACGTTATTCTTTCCCAGATCGTCTTTTGCTGTGAACCGCGTGGTTTTGGTTTCTGTTTCCGATGATGTTCCCTCAAACAGCTTAGCCATAAAGGCAAAGCCATTATTCTTGATGTAGGATTTCCCAGCAAAGGTGTAGAGGACGGGGTTAGCACAGCTGCTGATGAAGGCCAAAGCTGCGGCCACCGCTCGGGTTGACTCGGCGATATCATGCAATCTGCAGGAAAGAAAGTTAAAGTTGGATTTTTCACATTGATGGTGATTGTTTTTGTACAGAGTGCCATTATAGCCTCGTCTGACTGACTCAAGTACCCCTTAATCATCACCTGCAGTATCAAGACATATTGAGACCTTCCTTAAAAAGATGCTTTCTGAGTCTTTTTATTATTATTCTTTTGGCTTCTCCCTTCAGGGGTCTGCAACCACATAATCCCCAGGGATAATTAAAGTATTCTGATTCTGAATTTTCTCTGCAGTCTTTTCCTCCTTCCTGGCAGCTCCTTATTACATATCTGTTATCCAGTTTACCTACTACTCAACTAGGGGTGGGTTTCGATAATTGAATTTCCGATTAAAATCGATTTTAGCTTGAATAAAGTGATATTGATTCATTAAATCCTGAATCGACTTTTAAATATAAATGTATTTTGATATTATAAACGCCAGAATCTCAGGTTAAACCTCACAAAACTATTTCAACAACCACCAAACAGCTAAAACAGCAAGTAAGAGCAGGTAAATGGATTCCACACAAAGATGTAAACACAATGCGCAGACCCGATGCTTCAGAGTCTGTGAGATGTCGGCTTTCTCACCCATTGGGGCTGAAAGCTGAAAGCCGAGAGCTCACACATTCTGAAGCTGCAGGTTTTGTCACTCTCCAAACTAAATTGAATGGCAGCAAAAGAAGATCAAAACTATGCTTCACCTTTCATAAACATCGCCATTAATTCACTCTGACTTTTGCTGTCTTGCTTCCACCACAATAAAATCACATTTCCTGCACAGCTCTCTCGCTCTCCTGCTCTCTCTCAGTGTACTTCAAGAACAGTTTCCCATTACCCACCAGTCTACCATTGTTTACAGTTGTCGGCCGCTGTTTTTGTTTTTTGTTTTTAAAGTGTCTCTAATAAACCCTCTGTATCTTTACACTGCTTCACTTCAGCAGCATCAGTAATGTCCATATACTGATTTGTGGTTTTCTTCCATTTTTGATCTACTGCAGAATATTTTTAAGGTTATCTGCTATAAAAAGCCAGGCCAGGAAACTCTCCTTAATCCTTTTCTGTGTTTTACCCTCAGTTACTTTGACACAAAGGCATCTGCTGTGTTGCTTACACCTCTGATGAAGTCTCACAAGTGCCAGAATTATAATATCTCTGACTGTCTGAGTCAAAATTGAATTGAATTGAATTGAATTGAATTGAATCGGGACCTTGTGAATCGCAATCGAATCGATTCTAGAAATCAGTGACGATACCCTTGCTCTGTCTCTTGTTTGTTAGAGCTTCAGCCTTTTGGATGGTAAGGTGAACATGGCATTCACAGAGAGATTTCTGGAAGTGGTCCTGAACCCCTGCAGTGATTTTCCACAACAGAATCCTGCCTGCTTTTAATGCAGTGTCACATGAATTTTGAGATTTCTCCAGATTTTGGAATATTTTGATATTATTATTACTGAAGATGGCGGAACATTCAAACTCTTTACAATGAAAGTATATTCAGTTTACTGGATGGTAAAAATTAAATCTAGCTGTATGTCACTGCATGCACAGAGACATACTACCAATATCAGCTTTGAATTACAGAGTATTGTTATTACTGGACATAATGCATAAAATGACAATATTGTACTTCACTAACTTTAGCACCATGTTTATGAAAATCTTCAGTTACTCACCGTTTTCTTGTTTCTGAGTCCTTTGGGTACCACGCAGCTGACACCTTGGGTGAAAAATAAGAACTCCACTCAGTATTAAATCAAATGCTCAGATAATCGATTTACAAACAGATTTGATGTGGTTATTGGGTTATTGGTAGAGAAGATGCCCTTGCACACCCGTATCATGTTGACGACGTGGTACGGCAACCAGAACAGGCCAAACATGATGACGATAGCCAGGATAAGTTTCTCGCTGCGGAAATTTCGTTGAAACCTGGTCTCCCTCAGGCGTTTCAGGATGAGAACGTAGCTGGTTATAATGATTGCATAAGGAATAATGAATCCTGCCACTGTCTGAAAGGCGTACTCAAACCTCACCTGCACATGAGAGGATATAAAGAAAAGCCGTTTCGTTAGATATGAAATGAAAAACAAAGAAATAGAGCCAAAATTATGAAACTGTTTAAACTGATCAACTTCTCTGGTTCTTTTTTGTCAAATGAGAGGACAAAATGAAACATCTGAAGACCTAAAACCAAGTAATGTTGTTATGGTCTTTGATCTGAAAAGGGCCATTCTGCAAAATAAATCATTTTACTTTATGTAGTTTTAGAATATTTTGATTCTAATACTTTTGTCACCTTACTTAAGGAGGACTTTTACTTGCAAAGAAGGAATGTTTTACAGAAGAGCATTACTACATTTATGAAGGATCAATGCAAAATGATTTTCAGACTTTTGTGCAGTGCCACTGCTCATGCATCAGTATTTATGGTGTGGGCTGAAGAGCTTAAAAAACGTGCAGTCTGGTGTAATTTTAGTTATTTTATCAACACTTTGAACACTAGTTAAGCTGCAGCTTCCAAGGCCTTAAACACAGTAACAAACACATCAGCAATATTTCTTTCATCTCAGTTTCAGATAGTGTGTTCCTGTTAAAATAGGCAAATGTTTTAGCTGTCTAATTGTTCATGAAATCATATCTAATAAAATGTAGAGTATTATAAAATGGTATTACCATTTTTTCTTTTTTCTTTTTTGACACTGTAGTTTTTATCAATAGTTACAGTTTAAACACAGACATATACCACATTTCAGGAGAAATAAACAAACATCAAAAATATCCTCCTTTAATCTGAGAATGTAAGTCATTTTTTCCATTGCGTAGATTTCCCCAACAACATTTAACCAGTCTTTTAAAGAACCATTTTTTCTTTTATTAATTAAGTCATGAGTGAAGAATTCTGGCCCTTTTGCTCAAAGCATGTGATCATGTTCAATACCTCATTCACTATTTCATGGGCTCTCATGGGCAAAAGGTTTTTCGAAGGCATTTTGATGATGGAAACAAATATGGTTATGAATCTAATCAGATCAGTGCCAGACAGACAACCAACACAAATGTACTTACGTGTCTACGCAGTGTGTGATTGGGTGCACACAAATATCTTGTTTGATTCATATCATCAGTTACTCCTTTCACATCTCGAAACACCAACGAGGGGATAGACATGACAATCACTAGCACCCATGTGCCTAGGATCACCCTCCTCACAACCTTCCTGGTGATCAGGCGATACAGTGTGTGTGGAAAGACCACGGCCAACAGCCTGTTCACGCTCATCAGGGTTATCAGAAAGACTGATGCATACATGTTGGAGTGGCACAGGTAGAACACAATTTTGCACATGGCGTTACCAAAGACCCACGTCCGCAACGCCAGGAAGATGATGAAAAAGATGGAGAGAGCCATGAGGAACCCATCAGCACATGCCAAGTTGAGGATGAGGAGGGTGGTGACTGAGCGTTGTCGGCAGCGAGCCAGGATGCTCCAGACAACGAAAAGATTTCCAGGGACACCCAGGAGGAAGACCAAGCTGAAGATGAGGGCACCAATGGCTGTGGAATAGTTATTTTTCACAGCATTTTCCTCATCAGGGTCAGGAGTAGTCTCTGGGCCAGTCAGGAATGAGACACTTATGTTGTTCATGCTAGATGAACTTTTGAACCTGAAACAAAAACCCATTGTTTTTTTTGACTCTCCAATTGAAACATGAATTACTAGTCAAGAAAGAGCTTCAACATACATACTTAACAGACATATTCCCTACCTGCACTTATAAAGCTTGGGTTTTCTCTAATCCACAGAGTCAAAAGTATATGCACAGAGTCAAATATATATGTACACCTCCACTAATATTTGTTTAAATATCCCTTAGCAAGTTTCACCTCAACCAAGGCTTTTACTAGCCATTAACAAGCTTCTAGCATAATTGTGGGTAACTATCTGATCATTCTTCTTGGCATAAATAGTAGAGTTAATTTAAATTGGTGGATTTTTTGATATAGACACAACTTTTAAGCAGAGATCAAAAAAATTCAGTAGCGTTGTGGTCAGAGATTTGGGGAGACCAGTCCCCTCACGCTGTGTGTTTTCTCCGCGCTCCAAGTTCCCTGTGTTCCCAGTGTAGCTCCCTCATGTCTCTGGTATTTGATTTGAGTTTCTTGTTTATACCTCCTTGTCTTTATCTTAATGCTTATGTGTTTTTGCAGCCATAAAGCTGCCGTTTGTAGTTCATCCCTCCCCGCGTATGAGTCCTGCGTTTGGGTTCTGTTTCCTGCCAGCCACACAGTGAAACATGACACCCTTCTCAAGTTAAAAGACATTCTAGAAACTTTAGCACAACTCATCATCTCCGAGAAAATCCAAAATAAATTCAAACCTGTACATCCAATTCTTGAATTTTAAAAGTCATTAAACATGTATGCTGTACAATGATTCTAAGCAGAAAAAAGTTAAACTAAACAATTAAAAGCTCAAAATTACCATGACATTCATCCCCATGATGAGTGGATGTAAACCTCTGACTACAGCTATATGTGTCCGTATTTCATAGTGAGGTCCATCCATCCATTCGCTTCCGCTTATGCTTTTCAGGGTTGCGGGGGGTGCTGGAGCCTATCCCAGCTGTCATAGGGCGAGAGGCAGGGTACACCCTGGACAGGTCACCAGTCTGTCGCAGGGCTAACACGATGAACCTATCCCCTCAAACTGCATGTCTTTGGACGGTGGGAGGAAGCCAGAGTACCCCGCAAACACGGGGAGAACATGCAAACTCCACACAGAAAGACCCCGGCCTGATGGTGGAATTGAACTCAGGTGTGCGGCAACAGTGCTAACCACCGTGTCACCAAGCTGCCCATAAGTATTGTATTAAATCAATACTTATTATTATCTCTGGCTCTTTTCCACAGCATGGGTTTTGTCCTGCCTCCCTCCCCCCACCCCAACCTGTCACGGCAGATAGCTGCTCCTCTCTGAGCCTGGTTCTTCTGATGGAGGTTTCTTCCTTTTAAAATGGGAGTTTTCCACTGTTGCCAAAGCACTTTCTCATAGGGGGTCATATGATTGTTGGGCTTTTCTCTGTCGTCTATTATATATTTACAATATAGGCTGTTATTGTTGTTTTTTGGCGCTGTATAAATAAAACTGAATTGAACTGAAAAAGTAGATGCCTACCTGCTTTTAATCATGCTTAGATCTAAACTGATGTGATCTGCACTAACATTAAAATTCCACGTAAAGGAAGTGGTTTCTAAAGAGGCACAAGCTCACAGGAAGTACTTAAGACAGTGTGCTATGACAATTTGGTTCTTTCGCTAAACAATGCCAAAGTTTGTGATAATCAGAGAGTTGTACAGAAATAATTGAAAATAAAAACAATTGTCACACCTTACTACTGTACTGCAGCCTGTAAATTATTTACATCCAAGCCTCTAGCCAGTGATTCAGCATAATCTTATAAACAGCATGCTAAAACGCACCAAACATTGATACTAACAGCAAATACTGCATCGAAGAGCATTATTTCAACAGTCTTTGGTTCACATTGAAGTTTTTTTCCTTACTTGTCTCACTACAGTCTCTCACTGGAAGCGCAGTACAAACATTTGGCTTCTGAGTCAATTTTGCACACTGTAGTAAAAGCCTTTGTGTATCTGTGCACACCAACCACAAATAAATACATAAACGTGAGTGATGGAAGTTTATGGGTTCAGAAGCTTCAGGCATTTATTTGAAAACAAAATAAACGAGATAAAAAATTATCATCCACTTTAGAAAGTCTGAAAAGTAAAGAACTGCGAAAAAGCCAATAAATTTGTATCTAAGCATTCCGATAATGTAATAGGTTTTAAACATGACAACAACAAAAACATGTTATTTTGTATCAAGAACTTACTTCAGAAAAATTATTTTAAGATTTTTTTAGCTTTGAAAGAAATTCAACTGTCAAAAAAAGAACAGGTGGTCCAAAAAAACTGGTGCTGAATGTTTTTGTTTATAATCCACTCACCTTTTCACGATGTATTTTCTCTTTGTGATATGTATCGCGTTCAAATATCCAAAAGTCCGCTGCTCACCAGCTCTGACAGTGCTCCTGTGAGCTCAAACCATAACATCTCGCCTCGCAGGTTGTAACATGCTGTGGGTTAAGGGAGCGCTTCAGAGAGGCGTGTCCTTCCTTAAAACTCTCTCACTCCCCTTTTCTGTCGAAGCCTTTGTATTATCTCGATGTATGATTGTCCTGGGAATTTTTTTCTTTTCTTTTTTTTTAATGTTTGTAACTTTTATTCCAACTTTGTTTTATTGATTTCAACCATGACATACAAAGTTAGCAACAGCAAAGTCGATCTTGATTTCAGAACAATTGTATGTCCATTGTACCCTCCAACCCCCCCAACCCCCATCCCGAATTCTCCCCTACCAGGTCCACACTAGACAAGACACCGCAGCGTTCGGCTTGTAGTCGGAAGGTTGCCGGTTCGAGCCCCGGCTTGGACAGTCTCGGTCGTTGCGTCCTTGGGCAAGACACTTCACCCGTTGCCTACTGGTGGTGGTCAGAGGGCCCGGTGGCGCCAGTGTCCGGCAGCCTCGCCTCTGTCAGTGCGCCCCAGGGTGGCTGTGGCTACAATGTAGCTTGCCATCACCAGTGTGTGAATGGGTGGGTGACTGGATATGTCAAGCGCTTTGGGGTCCTTAGGGACTAAAGCGCTATACAAATACAGGCCATTTACACTCAAAACCCATACGCATAACAAGCATAAAAAAAGGGACAAAATAAATAAAGTAAAAATAAGATTAAAATAAAAAAATCCAAACTTTATAATGTAGCCTCATTCAGTTCACTTCAGACTCAGGAAGTAAAGTGATGGTGTCCACCAGTAAGAGAAATGATTTCCAGATTTTGTTAAATTTCCTAATAGAACCTTTTAGAGAGAATCTAAGTTTTTCCAACTTTAAGTTAAAGAGTTCATCTCTCACCCAATGATCATGAGTTGGGGGGTGAGGAAGCTTCCACTTCAACAGAATAAGCCTCCCAGCTAGTAAAGTGGTAAAGGCTAGGGCCTGTTTGAGGGGGCCAGATAAGTTCAAGTCGGGAGGAATGCCAAAAATTGCGGAGAGTGGGTTAGGAGGGACAGTCTGGCCATATGCTTGGCTAAGTGTGTTGAATATATCCCTCCAAAATGCACTCAGTTTCGAACAAGACCAAAACATGTGGACATGGTTGGCAGGTGATAGTCCGCATCTGCTACAGGCATCACTAATGGTTGGATAGATTTTAGATAATTTTGCGTTTGTATAATGTAGTTTATAGAACACCTTGCACTGAATCAAAGCATGACGGGCACAAATTGAGGACGAGTGAATCAATTTCAAAGCAGAATCCCACTGCTGTTCTGGGAGGGTTGTCTGTAGCTCTTCCTCCCATCTCAGCTTAGTATGAGAAATGGATTTGGGAACCAAAGTATCTAGTATTTTATACAAGGCTGATATCAGTCTGTTTTGATGAGGGTTCGTCTGCAGGATGATATCCAGATTTGTTTCTGGAGGTCGATTGGGAAAGTGAGGGAACTGCGTTTTTACAAAATCTCTAGCCCGAAGATAACGAAAAAAATTGGAATTAGGCAGGTCGTATTTAGACGATAGGTCAGCAAAGGACAGAAGGGTGTCCTGACTGTACAAGTCCTTAACAATCCTAAGTGCTTTATCTTTCCAACCTCTAAAGGCCGCATCAATGTTTGAAGGTACGAAATTGCAATTTTTTAGTAAAGGTGTTAGCAAAGACTGTCCAAGTAGCCCAAAGTATTTTCTGAACTGTCGCCAAATAGTTACCATTTCCTTAGCTATTGGATTTTCCCCAACAAGGGTTGGAGAGAAAAGGAGTGGTGAGCTGAGCATTGATGATAATGAGTAACAGCTAGATGCAGTTTCTATTTGTACCCAGGCTGGTACAGGGGGGTCGTTGTGAACCCAAAGTGAGAGTTTTTGTATGTTAGCTGCCCAATAGCAGTGTCTAAAATTGGGCAGACCAAGACCACCGTCAGTTTTAGAGGACTGAAGAATAGACTTGCGAACTCTAGCTTGTTTCCCTCCCCATATGAAATGTGACAGAATCTTTTCTAACTTGTTGAAGAATGCTTTAGTAAGAAGAATTGGGACATGTTGAAAAAGATACAAGAATTTGGGGAGGACGCTCATCTTTATCAGGTTAACTCTCCCTGCCACTGACAATGGTAGTGAAGTCCAACGGTCACAATCTTTCCCAACGTTGTCTAGTAGGGATAGAAAATTCTCCCTCATCATTTTAGGTATAGAAGAGGAAATAAAAACCCCCAGATATCTAAATCCAGTTTCTGTCCACTTAAAGGGCACTATTGAGTGGGGAAGAGCTCTGGCCAGGGAGTTGAGGGGTTGCAACTCACTTTTTTGATAATTGAGCTTATATCCTGACAGTGTACCATATTGGTCCAGTATGTTAAAAAGCACTGGGAATGAGTTTAGAGGGTCAGAAATGTACAAGAGCAAATCGTCTGCATAAAGGGAGAGTTTGTGGGTCACACCGAACCTTGTAATGCCTTTAAATCTATCCTCTGAACGCAGCCATATTCAGTGTTGGGAAGGTTACTTTTAAAATGTATTCCATTACAGAATACTGAATACATGCCCCAAAATGTATTCTGTAACGTATTCCGTTACGTTACTCAATGAGAGTAACGTATTCTGAATACTTTGGATTACTTAATATATTATCGTGCTGTTTACAACTATGTGAATGTACTATTGCTGTGATTTATTACTGTTACTGAAGGTCCGCGGCTCCGAAACGTAGTAAAGGGACCTCTGGCTAATACGGTGGGTTCCGTGTCGGGCTGGTAGCCGAAAACTAGCTTTACTTTGTTGTCTGGGTCAACTTTGCTTGCCAGAGACAGGGAGAGGCGTTGAAAGGCTGCTCCAACGGAACTTATTTTTTCCGGAGGAAAAACACGAATACAGTGTACAGTTGAGTCTTAATAGCTTACTTACAGCTGGGCTCCTCAGGCACTCTTCTTGGCTGCAGTGGTTATTATTATATTTACATGCTTCCAGCTCCCGTCTTTGCTCCGTGACAGCTCGGACTTTTCCTTTCTCTCCCTCCCTCGCTCACAGACACATAACGGGTATGGTAGTCCATTCTCGCTGCAGCACGGACTACACTGCCCATCAGGCTACATGCTTTAGAGCTATGCCTGTAGCATTCTGCCTTTTAGCTTAGCACAACAACAACAACAACAAAAGCGCTCTCTCACCCAGGAAACACGCAGAGAGAGAGCGCGTCATCCTGTAACCATGGCAACCGTAACGCTGCCGCCTGGAACAACATTACGTAGCTGTCAAACAAACCCAAACAGTCCTGACCCGCGACAATATGAAACAGGAAAGTACTGCCGTGTAATCCATTTATTTCAACAAAGTAACTGTATTCTGAATACCACCTTTTTAAACGGTAACTGTAACGGAATACAGTTACTCATATTTTGTATTCTGAATACGTAACGGCGGTACATGTATTCCGTTACTCCCCAACACTGGCCATATTGCAAGAGGCTCGATAGCAATGGCGAATAAGAGGGGTGAGAGAGGGCACCCTTGCCTAGTGCCCCTCTCAAGTGGAAAAGGCGAAGACAAGTTGTTGTTAGTACGAATACAGGTGGATGGCGAAGAATATAGTAGCTTAACCCAGAGAATAAAGTCAACCCCCAAGCCAAACCTATCCATCACCTCATAGAGGAAGCTCCACTCGACGCGGTCGAAGGCTTTCTCCGTGTCAAGAGATACCACAACCTCTGGAATTGAACTGCATGATGTGTGGATAATGCCGGCCATGAACCCCATCTGATCAGAGGAGATAATTTGTGGCAGAACACGTTGTAGCCTAAGTGCGAGAATTTTAGAAAGTATTTTAAAATCAATATTTAAAAGGGAAATTGGTCTGTAACTGCTGCACAATAGAGGATCCTTGTCTTTTTTCAAGATTAAACAAATAGTAGCTTCGGACAAATTCTTGGGTAATTGACATTTTGAAAAGGCTACATCTGGGAATTTTTTTCAATACCCTGTGCTAAAACAGAGTCTTCACTCAGTTATTATTTATAAAAAAAAAGCATGCATTCTTTAAGATAACATGTGTGAGGTACCATAATGCATTTCTCTGTTTCCTGAGACACTTTTCACCCTGAGTCAATTGTTATTAAAAGCACTCGAGGCGTATAGATAAAATTCAAAAGCTTGCATTTTAGAGAATAGACATGCGTCAGCAAAACATTCTTGTTTATACAAGTCTCTGTCACTGACAGGAATGCTGCTTTCCATGAAACGGTGAAAGAAAATTGGGAGAAGCCCAACCCAAATGTGAAGCTCACGGACTGAGTGAATGACGCTTTTTTTCCTTTTACTTCCAGGAATTCCAGGTTATGCATGTCTACCTTTAGTGAAGCCATGTTTCTCGTAATTATCTGCACTAAGCTGTTGAAATGGAGAAACCATGCTCAAACACAATCAATCAGATAATCTCAAATGCAACTACTAAACAAACAAACAAACAAAAAATACTCGTTTTACTTTTCAAAAATCATGACCCTGTTGCTCAAAGATTCCACAAACCTTGCTCTCAGCTGTTCAGTTAATGATTTTTCTACACTGCACTTCATCTGACAACCAAAGTAGCTCAACTGAGGGTGGCTACATTAACATCCTGTTACTATATCAATGTTGTCACATTCTGAGCTCTCATCATCATTATCGATGTAACCACTGTGGTGATTCAATCTTTCGTCAAACTCAGATGTCACACAGGTCTCAAGCACCGAGTTTATCCTGCTTGTGCCGGCTTTTTCTGGTCCACTTATTCCCTGAAAAAACTAGTTTGATCCTGCCTGTCTTGGCTTAAAACAGTTACATTTCCTGGTCAAATAAAGCTTTAAAATGTGATTTGTGAGAGTGATTCAATAGATTTTTAACATTTTTTGGATTTTGAAACATGATTTATTTACATTAGCTCAACCTAAATATCAAAAACTGGGTAAATAACATCAAAATAACCTGGACTGGAAATTGGCATTCCATCATTTTGATACAAATTGTCAAAATGATGGGTAAAAGACTTTAAGTGTTCAGGAAGACTAGAAAAGTTCCAGTCCCAAAACTCCAAGAAAGACCAAACAATTCATTATTTGGAAACATGTCAATAATATTTGGAGTGTATATTAATTAAAAGAGGAGGCTCTGATTGTAGCAGTGAAAGGTGGTCTTAAAATAACTGAGAATGGATAAAATGTTTTATAGATATTGAAATGGTAAATATGCTTGAGAGTTCATTTTAAGAGAAAAGTGAGGAAGTGGTTCAGTTTCCCAGCATGCCATTCTTTAAGATGAAATCAGTTCATTCATTATATGTATTTAGTGTATTTAGCGGTTCCCTTACTCAGGTTTGTTTGCACCACTGAATAAAATGAAAAAGAGGGGAAAAAACCTGTTTGAGTGAATCAATCCAAATTTTGATAATAACTTGAGAATTTCAACAGCAAACGCCTTGTAATTTATTTATTTTTCTTTATTTCCGTAGTAGAAACGAGCCTTGATAGCCTCTGCCAGAAAAGCTTTAGCATCAGACATTCATTTCCTGCAGTCTGGTGAGTTTGATGCTCTAGTTTGATATTATTCTACATCAGTTTACAGTGAAAATGTGTTTATGTAAACAAAAATCAGACAGCGGGTGAAATTTTCTCACTTTTCCTTATGTATCATTTCTCTTAGTGTCACAGGTTTAAAATTCAGTCTGATGGTAGGATACTTTGTGTCTTTTAAATGTGTGTGTGTCATGCATTCATTTCAAGAATAAATTAACCCTGGAGAACCCATGGGGTCAAATTTGACCCCATGGTTTCCCTAGAAAACCAATGGGGTCGGCTCTGACCCCATGGGTTCTCCAGGGTTAAGGTAAATCTCAAAAACAGTGGACTTTTATAGCGCAGATGTATTTTAGCAAAATCTCTGTCCATGTTTAAAAGCTTTCAACATGTTTAAACAAGCCATATGTAATAATTCTAAGGAATTTTCACCTCATCTCAACTCTGTCAGTGTTAACGGTAATTTTTTTTCACTCACTCTTATCAGAATTTTCACATTTCCATCATGTGCATAGATGTGGTAACCACCAGCAGCATGATGATTCAGTGTTTCCTCATACCACAACGCACTTACATCTGAAATCATGCAGGGCTCAAGTGTTGAGTTTATCCTGCTTCTGCCGGTTTTTTCTGGTCCACTTATTCCCACTACTTTTAAAAAGCTAGGTTAATACTGCCTGTCATGACCTAGGACATGCTTGCAAAAGAATGTCTAAGGAGTTTAATTTTTAAGATTAAACTCTAAAAGTTGAACTTTTATTTGGGTAAGTAATTCCAACATAAACTTGAGTGGAAGATAGCTCTACAGACCAAAATAAAAACAGATCATTTTGATTTGAATGTAAATGTGTGCAGTGCTTTGAGTGGTCAGTAAAAGTGCCGTCCAAACAATTAATTACTTGGAAATTTGTGTATAATATTTTTAGTTTGTAGTTTTAGTTGAACTAAAAGTGTAAATTAGGAAAAAAGTAAAATGAGGAAGTAATTTAGTTTCCCAGAACCATCTGTCACCCTTCAAGATGAACTCATCCTGTGCTCATACAGTAAACACTTAGTGAAAGATGTGATTGTCCTTTTATTGAAGTTCATTGTCTTGGTGACAGTGGGAAGGGAAAACTCCCTTTTACCAGGAAGAAACCTCCATCAGAGCCAGGCTCAGGGTGGTGCAGTCATCTGCCATGACTGGCTTGGGTGAGGGGAGGAAGACAGGATAAAAGAGATGCTGTGGAAAAGAGCCAGACATAATAACAAATAATGATTAAATACAGAGAGGTCTATAAACACATAGTGACTAGAAATAGTGACTGAAGGAGAACTACTTCCCCCAGCAGCCTACACCTACTGCAGTATAACTAAGGGAGAATTCAGGGTCACCTGATCCAGCCCTAACTATATGCTTTATCAAAAAGGAAAGTTTTAAGCCTAATATTAAAAGTAGAGATAGTGTCTGTCTCCCGAATCCAAACTGGAAGCTGGTTCCACAGAAGAGGGGCCTAAAAGCTGAAGGCTCTGCCTCCCATTCTACTTTTGAATACTCTAGGAACAACAAGTAGGCCCACAGTTTGAAAGCAAAATGCTCTAATGGGCTGATACGGCACTATGAGGTCATTAAGATAAGATGGGGCCTGATTATTCAAGACCTTGTATGTGATTGTATGTGATTGTATGTGATTGTATGCGATGTACGTGATTCTGTGAAAATGTGTCTGCCTGGGACCAGCAGCCCCCTTAAAAGAAAGTATTATATAAAAAAATAAGAAGATTACCGACATTCACTGGATAACTTGATAATAGACTTTAATCTGTGGCACTCTCGCCAACCCTTAGCTCAACCCCAACGTCAGCCAAGCAAACTAGTGAAGACTCAGCCTCCAGTAAACTGGGAGAAATAATTATTTGGGCCTCTGATGAATTTGTAAGTTTCCTTACTTACAACGAAATGAACAAAATGAAATATCAACCATGGTGGTGGAGTGGTTGGGATTGGTTCCTGAGTGGAATGGTTCCTGTGTCGACAGAACACTTTATCAATCTCAGAGATACACTGAGTTATAAAAGCAGCATACAAAAAAAGAGACAGCAAAGCAGCAGAAATGTTGAAGTATAAATGTCAATATAAAAGAACACGAGTAATAATTTGCATGTATTTATTTTGATTTTGTTTCTATTTGATGTATAATAGAAATCATGTTGCCAAAATCATTTTACTGATCATTTTTGGTCAATTTCACTTTGAAAATTCACTTCACTTTGCTTTTTAGGAAAGTTACAGTAAAATTATTCTAGCTTTCACCACACGAGGGCAACACATCCACGGGAATCATTCTCCTCCCATAAACTTGACACTCAGCAGCTCCTCCTGTCTTTTGCACTCATCCATCATACTGCAGTGCTGCTTTAAACAATTTATTAGCCAATCAACTTTACAGTTTCACAGCCCGTTAAATCTTTCCATTTATAGAAGTGTCCTATCTCTGTACTGCTGGAAATGTACAGCACTGCTTACACATAGATTTTTAGGATTCAGTGTTTATAAGGGAGTACTTTTGTCATCTATGCAAAAAAAAAAAAAAATCATTCAGAACGTACACGTGCAGACTGATTAATTACAGTTAATGCTGTAATGCAGTAAAGGAAGCATAAACTCCAAAGGAACTCCGAAATTATGCTTATCCTCTAAGTGACAATATACAATGCACATTTAGTTTTTCTTTTTATATCTTTATTAAAGTCTTAATCTATCTCATAACAGAAAGAAAAATAAAGCTGTTGGAAATAAATACCTGTAAACTCACCTGAAGTGAAAATGATATAGAGGAGGAATGAGAGAGAGCAGACTGAATATATACTTTTTGTTGTTTTCCACACGACAAACAAGAATAAAAGACTTTCCCCACCCCTAACCTCTTTTCTTGGATTATTTACTGCATGAAAAACACAAACCATTGGATTCATTTCAGTGACACTTCTGTGTGAACGCAGTCCTGACAGCTCCGGCACTGGATTGACCCAGATACATGCAAATGCACAATGCAAAGAGATTACTATGTAATAAAAACATGTGGTATTTTCATTGTATTGAAAAGCTAGAGGAAGTAATTATAAAAAGGTGCAAAACTCTGTGTTGTTTTGTGGCCAAATGGGGGTTTCAAAAAGCAGGTTTATCTTACACTGTAAAACCCCCCGTACAACCTTCTCAACAGCAGTTTGTAATTGCATCAGGTGTATCGAGTAAGTAAAGGCATTCCTTTGTATTTAGAAACTCTGTTGCACTCAAGTATAAGCATCTTTTGTCCAACTTGATATATATTTCCCATAAAACCAGTGCTCTGTAGGGACTCTAATAACTGTGGAGGAGCTCAGGGTGGTTTGATGGGTGGACGTGACCCTGAGAGAGTCCAATATTTATTTAAGATGTTAAATAGAATATCTATCACTGTTATCTAGGGTGGTCACAATGTCAAATTGTATCCTTGTCACAAAGGGTCACAACATTTGTTTAAAAAGCAACCTAAAACTAAACTGGATAAACAGCTGATAAAAATATTATAATATGGATTGAAGGTCGTCCTGTTTATCCTGCTATCCTATGCCATTTAGTGCCATGATATTGATGTTTCATTTTTAAATAACATGGTTATCATCAGTACTCAGTTATAATGGCACCACTGTTTCTAATTCTGGGTGCTCCAAACAGGCCATTTGTTTCATTAGGAGGAAATATTTAGCAACAACTAAGCCCTATGCAAGACCTTTTGGAAATACTCGTTTCAACAGCTGGAGCAACTGGCTTCACATACTTCTGCTGTTGGAAAGGTACTGGAGGACTTTAAATATTAATCACACTGTCTGAAGCATGTTTTCACTCGTAGTTTGGACATTTTCTTGTCTCTTAGGAAAACAGGAAACTAAATGGTTGATTAGAAAATTTCAACCATCATGAGGTCACCAATCAAACCTCTATGATTTCTTTTTTTCTTTACCACAGAGAAAACTATTTCCCTGATTATAACCCAGTGGACTCAGTGGGATTTTTTCACCATGGTTGTGTAAAGGTTTATCAAGTCTGAGGCTTGTTAGGGCCTCAGAAATTCTTCTGTCTGCCTTGCTGGTAGCACTTTTTCCTCTCCCCAACCACACTGCAACATCTTGAAATCAGTCCAGCATCCAAGGCCTGCCCACACAACCCCAAGAGGATGACATAGAGAGTGAAACAGGCCCCCAGTTACACACCAGTATAACATACTCCTAATGATTGTGAGAACCAGAGGAGGCCGAGGAAGGAGGACAGAAGAGACAGAGTGGAGGGGAGGGGGCACTGAGAGCTGAACTGAGGCGGAGAGAGCCAGAGAGAGAGTGTTTATTTAAGTTCTTCGTCTCCTGACTCAGACAGAGAGCAGACTACAGAGGATAATGAGAAACAGACCTTTGGTGGAGAGGAAGAGGAGGGAGGCAAGACTCAGGAGAAGGAGGGACAAGGAGGATTCGGTGGGGAGAAGAGGGGAGAAAGAGCTGGGAGGGAAAGAAAAAAATGCAAGAGAAGAAAAGGGGAGGAGTGACAGCCAAAAAAGGGGGGACTGTTGTGTTCATCGCCACAGGAAATAGGCCCTCTTATGTTCACTAACTGACAGTTAACATCACAGCCCTGGTGGCCGTGCAGGCAGCCTATGGCAGGTTTCAGAGATAATGAACTCCTTGCCATGTGTCCTGCTCATGATTAGAATAATAATCACATTGTTTTGGGCTTAACTGTGTGAAAATCTAATTGATGATAAGGATGATGAGGACATGAAGTTGATTTTAAAAGGAAAAACAAAATGAGATGATGCAAATGATGCAAAATGAGACAAGAAAAGAGAAATTTGCATGGGATTGTTATAATAAGTGAATGTTAAGTGAATGGCTTCAAGAGAAACCTCCAGAGTGAGCGAGGAAGGGGGAGAGGAGGGGGGGAGGAGGTTGGGCAGAGGGGATTCATGACTGACAGACATGAGGTCCTATGGGGAATGAGTAACGGACCAACTGGAGCTGGGAAACCCACCCAAAGGCAATTAAGGGTAAAGGACGACAAAAATATTTGATAAACTTTTTTTCCCTCCTCCCAGTCTCTTGAAGAACTAGAAGAAGCTACAGGGATGACGATGGAGCTAGAATGAAAGAGCCGACGGTATTTTGGAAATATGATTCGGAGAAGACTGTAAATTATCCGGAGCGAAAATTCGATTTGGATCTCAAGACATCAAGTCTGGAAAAACTTGCAAACAAGGAGGCAAGAAGCAGAATTTCTCGCGTAGAAACTTTCTGAAGCAAAACTTTCCTACATATCCCAGATGAGGAATATTAGCGCAATGACACGCACTTAGGAGAAGAGTTTGGGGGATAAAGTTTCTTTCTTTTGAATTCTTTTTAAAGGCGCACCAAGGGACGTTAAAATCGCCTGACGCAGGGAGACAAGATTGTATCAGTGTATCTGTATCCTGTCCTTGCTGCCGGAGGGCGATGGGGGCCGCGCCGGGCTCGGGCTGGGAGGAGGGAGAGTTCGAGTTCAAGTTGGTGTTTGAGGAGGATCCGCCGTCGCGGCAGAGCCAGGGTCCATCCCCGGCGCGCACTGCCGAGGCGGAGAGCTCCGCTGCCGGGGAGGAAAGTGAAGGCGCCCTGCTGCAACTGGACTCCTCCAGCAGCAGCAGCCTGGGTTAGAGTCACTTCCTGAATAGCTGAATGTGTTAAAAGCAAAGGGACACACTGGATAAAGGGGGTCTGAGCGGCCTGACGGGGTGGCTTCTATAACGCATGGGAACTTCTGTGCGCGTGCGTGCCGTTGCGTGTCGTTTGATGGGGCTTTCATCTGCATGCCTGTGCTTATGTGATGTGTATGTTTGAACGTGCGTGCGATGCTTGCGTGAGCACGAGTATATTTTTACTGTGTGTTT
The DNA here is from genome assembly GCF_001858045.2 of Oreochromis niloticus. Lineage (NCBI taxonomy): Eukaryota > Metazoa > Chordata > Actinopteri > Cichliformes > Cichlidae > Oreochromis > Oreochromis niloticus. The sequence goes on from NC_031982.2 coordinate 26,209,033, forward strand.
GTTTTCTGTGTGGTATGCATCTGCGTGAATATCTTTGTGCATTGTGTGCTTGTGCGCTTGTCCATGCGTGCGTGCAGGCCCAGACTCAATGTGTTTCTAATCAGCTGTGCGTGTGAGTAGAGTTAACAGCTGCCATCTGGGAAGGAACCTCAACCTCTGTGTACTGAACATACACACACACACACACACACACACACACACACCTCCCTCCCTTCTTCATCCGAGCTCCACAAATACATACACACACCTCACATCCTCACATCTTCTCACTCATTTGTTTCCCGCCCACACTGGCATACATTTGTATTACCCCACCCAAGGTATGAACATTAACTACAGGAGAAAAAGGAGAGAGCAAGCCTTCACGTAAGGTGTGTTTAAAATTTTTTTTTTTTTTTTTTTTTTTTGATGTTTCAGAGTATGTAGGTTTTATTTATTTGGGTAAAAATCTCCATGGATATACCCATAAAATATGTTAAAGTTGGGCTTTTCAAATCGAAGCATTGCAGAAGTTAAGTATGAATCCAATATCTGTCAAGGTAAACAAATTGCAAATTTAGCTGCAAGAAGATTGTTGTGGTGGTAAAAGTTTGTTCACCAATGTGCCATGAGTTGAATAATTTAATTGTCAGAGACTTTTAAAAAATCCATTATTGCAGAAATACTTTAGGTGAATCAGTCTGTTATGCTGCTCCAGATCTGTTTTGTGGCCTCTTGTTTTTACCCTGAACCTCATGCCAGAAACCATCTAATTTAAGATCGAAGTTTGTTAAAGAGCTGAACTCTCGCATTGAGATTCTCTGAAGTATATTAGATCTGTTAGACTGGCATCTCCAAAAGAAACTGATCCAATGATAATTTAAATTATGGGGTTATTTTAAGATTAAGAAGAGAACATGAAGAGATAAATTCCCCATTAAATTGATGGAGGCAAAAAAAGACAACAGTTTAAGCTTAAGAAGAAATCAATCAATCAATTCCATTTCGTTTGAACCCTCTGAGGCTTAAGTCATCGTAGGTAATGCTCCTAACTCCAGTACTTTATTTCAGAGAAAGGGGAAAAAATTACTGTATATGCCATATATTTACAAGGGAGCAGACTGCAGTATTATGCCATTTTTGCTTTTCTCTTCCCTCGATGTCTCATGACCCCTCTCATGTACTTTTCCACCACTTGTGAGGCCCCACAGACCCCCAGGTTGAGGTAAACATTGCTTTTTTGAGGTTCAGTTCAGGACATGGAAACAAACATGAAAGTATATTAGATCAGTGAGTCTTTTTTTTTTCCTGTTCGATAAGTGTTAGTTAAATTCTCGTGGCTCATAAACTCCTGCTGGTCTACACATAAACCTCTAAATCACTGATTCATGTGAAAAATCCACCAGCAGAAAAGTTGCCTCAGCACTGCAGCTTTAATCACTTGGAAATATTTTTGTTGCCAGGAAACATTTGAAGAGATTTTTTTTTCACCCAGCGTCTTAATTTGTTGGCAGTTGCTGTTGTGTGTCCGCATTGCCCAAAAATTACCCGCATGGCCCGCCGCCACTACGGAGCGGCAGTGATCAGTCGGAGCCTCGTTCATTAGAGAGTAACTACTGTTTGACTCCATGTGAAGCCAGACCACACCACACTGGGAAAATGTTGTGGCAAGGGATGTGGCCTTAAGGAGTCAGTTTGGTGGCTTATGGGCAAAATCCAAAGGAGTCATGTTGAGATTATACAATGAAAAAAGTCTCTATATAAATGTCAAGATCAGCAGTGGAGTTGGGTGTGTGGTTCCTCATGCTGTGAAATGAATCAGTGGGCCAAAAGTAAACTTCATGATTTGGTTAGAATTCCCATTTCACCCTTTATTGCGCAATTTGTAACTATAATACATGGAAAAATGTACGAAATAGTTCAAAAGTAGAGCTGAAAGTGTTGGAGGGGATTTGATAAATTGTTGCCATACGACAGAGCGATTATGGATAAAACCAAATCCCACTTTAAGGCAAGATTATCACAGTCTTTTTGGCCCACATTTAGATTCATCTGGACATCTACATTGATGTTTTTGAACTGAATGTGGAAGCTGGCAGCATTTACCATTCCAAGTTTGGTTCCCTGTTTCCTGTTGCCTTTATTAACAAAAGAATAAAGACTAAGACTAAAAAATAGCATGAAGAATTTTAAAATGAAAACCAACTGTTGTCCAAGTCACAAAGAAAACATGGCTGATACCAAACTCATGTCTGCCTTTTAAATATGAAGCCATAGCTGGCTGCCAATTAGCCTAGCTAGCATAAAGATTTAAAAACAGCTTCAGAAATAATAATACGTTGATTTTTATGCTTCTGACTAGCTATTTCCTGTCTTTGTGCTATAAAATTAAGCTAGTTGTCTCCAAATAGTGTACCAAGAAATACTAGGGTGCAGTGAGACACAGCGTAGATATGCCTTGGGATTCACCTCAGTCAATGGTCATGTTATGGTGGTGCAGCGGTTTGAGTGTCCCGAGTGATCCCCGGGGCTATGTTGTTGGGAGCTTTTCCCCCAGGTTGGGTCTCCCAAGGCAAATTGGTCTGTGACTGAAACTTGGCTCATTCCAAAAAAAAGCTCTGAATGTGAAACATTGGGCAGCATTTTTTTTGTGGACTGTGTAAAACTGTCTGATAAGGTCCCAGACAAACTATATCATTGGATAAAACAGCAATCCTTAGAGTGTTGTGATTGGTTCTTCCATATAGAGTCGAAGTCCAGTCAGACAGAGCTAGAAATATTGATTAGGTTGTGGCAATAGAGAAAGCATATGCATGCATCTTTTTTAAATACATTAACATTTTACTGGCAACTCTCAGCCGCACAAAGTTCACCTACATACACAAACTACTTTTCTTTTTAAATATAAGCAACACATTTAAGGCATATACATTTGTCTACATGTAAATTCTGTCTCATTAATTTCATGGACTTTTACATGTCTATATTATGACATTTGTCACCTTCCTAACCCCAGTGTCTGCATTATAACCCTGTGATGTGACGAGTTCAGAGTCTGGCTCAGGTTGCTCAGTACCACAAGAGACAGATGTTAGAGGTGTACTCGTGGAGTATGTGTTCGAATTGCTTGCTTTTCTTTTGGTTGAGATTTAAGAGGGACATCCAGCAAACAGCGAGGTTCCCAACTCCAAGTTTCATTTTTTTAAGCAAGGAAATGTATGCTGTGATGCTAGTGGAGCTTTTTACTAAGAACACAAATACCGCTGTAATGCTATGTTCCTTCGGGCGATGTAATCAGAAGAAATTTTAAATGACAGATGTATTAGAGGCTTCCAAATACCACTATTTGCCTCAAGATTTTGGCTGGCTATCAAGTACACCTTGTACACAAAATGTTTTAAAATCAATCAACAATGTTAAGCAGCTGTTTGCCTCAGATTTTCTAAAAATGTCAAAAGATATTTAATCTTCTGTCAGTGCAGCCAGTTGTTTCTTATCTATTTGCTAGGCTAAGTTCTTAAACCGTTTGCAGCAGTTTTGCATTTTCCCGAAAATTACTCCTATTTCCTAATTTATATTAAAAGTGACAAAAATGCTGCATTTGCTTTTAAGACATTACTGCGGTAAAATTCCAGCGTGTGCATTGTCCATATGGTAGCAATTACAGTAAAATGAAGGGAAACTGATGTGTAAAGCATGATAGAAGCACACTGATGATAAAAAATGAATCTTTACTCACCACAAATTGTGTTTACAATATTTTGATTGCCATCTAATGAGTCTCTCTCACGCCAGAGGTACAAGAGCAGGACAGTTGCAGAGCTAGCTATTATTGTGTGGTTATGAAAAAAGATTAATAGTAGGCCACATAACCTCCCAAACCCACAACATATGATATATATATGTATATATATGTATATATATATACATATATATTAAAAGGCACATTTGAGCAAGGGGATGAAAAGCAGATGAATAATTATTTATTGTCATGTGGATGAAAAGGTGACAGAACAAAGTGCTGTTCTTTGGCAGCATGTGATTATAGTCAGTTTAAGCAAGCAGGCAACTTGCCAACAGGAAAGAGCATTGTAAAGATTTTTTAATTCATATAATTTGTGGGTGTGCCCTTCATGTGTCCGGACATTCATCCGAACCTTTATTTATTTTCAGTTACAGACAACCACCTGGCTGCCTCTCACACAGGTCACTCAATCGACATCCCCAGCCCGCCACCCGCGTCCAGTCAGCGGGCAGGGATGCATTCCCCACCTCCACGAAGGGATCACTTCAATAAGTTCAGCGGCACCTATGAGAGCCTGCCGGCACGCTCTGTACAGGTGAGACAGCCCATGTGCAAGTATTTCATATAATCTGCAGTTTCAACCTCAACTGAACAAATGACCTTAGAAAGAATCAGCTACAGTAGCTGCAGCAGCCGGCTGATTGGTTGACCTGAAGTTTGTTCCAAGAACATATTCAGCTTCTGTAGACGTGCCAACGATTGCATGTAAGTCAGACAAGGAAGAAGGAGGGTTCCTCAGCAGCTTTTTCTTGGGTCCATTTTCCAATCAGATTAAGGGGTTTTCCTTACTTGCAGAGTTTTTCTGTATCCAAACCAAGGGCCGAAAGACTGAGAGTATAGAAGTTTTTTGAGGCAAAGAAAACAGACTTTTTGGAAAAGAAGCTCTGAACTGCAAATTTAGAAAGTGAAACAGATTTTAAATACTCACAAATTTAGTGTTTTTACTCATGCAGTTCAGGAAACATTATGCAAGCAGTGGACGTACTGCTTTTCATTTAGACAGTTGTTTCGATTCATCTCAGCACAGCCTGAAAATCAACTCACAGTGACTTGAAAACTGTTTGAGACTGACAAACAATAGCATGAACCAATACATGGTTTGATTTTTTACATATATTATTATTGGTAGGCAAGTTGTTTCTTTATTATGCATTCAGCTACTTCTTAACTATGACTTGAGCATTTTGCGGGGCAGCTGCTGAAATATGTTGTAATACTGTCTCAGAATATAACAAGGTGAGCGTACATATACAGTTTTCACTGAATTCTGTGGTTTACTGGGTAAAAAAGATTGGTCTTTTGTGCCTGAAGGACCCAAAATGTTGGACTGCAGACAACACAAGGTAAATGAAAAATACTATTTGATTAGGTTGAAAATCCATTACAAAAGTTGAAAATTCCACTGCTGCACAGCACATGGGGGAATAAACACAGAGAGGAAAACAGACTATCAAAATAAAACAGGATGTAACTACACAGGGAATCACATGACAAAGAAGAAGAGTCGACAGCAAGAGGGTACTGGAGAAGCAAGAAAAAAGTCCTCAAAACATAAAAAAAATTGCACAAATAAAACACAAAACCCAAACCGGAATATATTAACTTAAACTCTAAATTATAAAAACCACAGGACGTGTCAAACAAGAGGTTTTAAACACAGCCAGAAACCCAGCCTGCTTTCTCCTACAGTCCTGGAGTAATGTTGAAAAAGTCTGAGGGCAGCTAAATTTCACTGTGGCAGATATATATATATAAAGTTTCAAATTAAACTAAAGAGGCATTCAGGGAGCACATACTTAAAAGGGGCCAGTGCCAAGAAAAGGATCCAAATCCACACATTAAAAAAAGTTTCTTTTCTCATAGTTTATCTCACCACCATGTTTAATGAAATTCTTAGTACATACAAACAAAAGGTAGTGATCACTGGCTCAGTGCTCTCTAAACAGAGAAGGGAATAAATAATGGCTGTTTGCCTTGAAGTTAACAGATGTCCCCTTTAACTACTTTGTGGAGACCACAAGAACTTTTTATACATTATTATTATTATTATTAACTCCACCAAGAGGTTATGTTTTTGGTAGCATTTACATGTCATTCTTTCTCTCGGTAACACAGTTGCTCGAACAGTTTTGAATGAGTTCTGATAAAACTTGGCAAAGGTGTAGAGTGGGGTCAGGTTAACAATCCATTAAAATTTGACTTGCATCCACCAAGGTCTTCAAGGTCAACTTCATTATTTATTAATTGAAAATTGTCAAAAAGCCGTATAACTTATAAACTATGATTCTTACAATGTTTGTAGAAAGTAACATAGAGAATCTTAAAATACCATGTCACATTTGACCTTTGACCTCTCCTTAAAGGTCAGTAGATTGATCTTAAGGTCAAAGTAATAACAATGGTATTTGAGCTTTTTAAAATTACTCTTTTTACTGCCATTGTTTGTATTGACGACATATAGGCATAGAGATTTGAATTGTTAATTAGATATATATTTTTGTGTGTGACAAAGTTAGTGACGAGCCTCTTATCTTTTCTCCAGGTTTCTGAATCTCGTGTGGTCGAGTGCCCCAGCATCCAGATAACCACCATTTCGCCTGAAGATGACCCAACACCCACTATTTCCAGTTACTGGGACATGGGCAACAGCGGCGGGTGGGACAGAGAGCGCCTTTACCTGCCTCTACTGGATCCTTTTAGCTATCGTGACAGATGCCCCAGCTCCCTCAGCCCCAGCCCCGCCTCTAGCCCCTCCTCTCGAGGCTGGCTCAGTCCCGCTTCCAGCTGCGACTCTCTGCTGGTGGAGGAGGAGGAGTTGAACGAAGGCAGCATCAATTTTGGGCACTCGTCATCCTCAAGGCCCACCTCACCTAGTGGGAAGAAGCGTAGAAACTCCCCGCTGGCGTCTCCATGTACATCGCGCAGAGGCAGTTACTCAGAGGAACTGCAGGGGTGCAACCTGGAGGGTGGAGAGTCCACCCCTCAGTCTCAAGGTCCTCCCAGCAGCTGTGAGCTCAGCATTCCTCAGAAAACCAGGAAGACATCATTGGAGCAGGTAAAGTGCTGTGTACGATCTAATACCTTTATTTTGGTGCCACCCCCCCAGACCTGGAGCAGGCATCTCAGAGCAGGAGTATAAAATTTCTGCGTACTGTTAGACCTCAAGCTGTCATGCCTGTCTAGTTTTTTGCTTTTTAAATTAAAACAGAAATTACAAGAGAGGGTTTAATCTAACTGACAAACCAAGGACACTGCACAGTCACACAGTAAAAAACTTGTGAAACTCAAGGTAGCCATGCCATAATGAAAGTCCAGCTTCATGATTTATTTGAGTCTATATGTGACCATCATATATCAAATGAACACCAAGCTGTACTGAAGAAGACTTGAAACCAGTGATCAGCCCAATAAACCTATCAGGAAAATGTTCAGTGAGGTAGAACATTGAGTGAAAACTTGATTGATTTCCTCATTGACTTCTATGCAATGACACTCACAATGAGAGGAGTCGCCCCCTGCTGGCCATCACAAAGAATGCAGGACCTTTATTTCATAGCCATCTATACAGTGTAAGCTTATATTATGTAACTTTTATTATGCTTCTGTCTAGCATCTGCACTAAATGTGCATTTTAGCAAATACAAAAACTGAGGCAGTTTTAGTCTGAAAACAGTTTTCAAGAAAGCTAAAAGCTGTGACTTTTTTTATGATACAGACATCTACGTTTTAATTCCTGATTGGAGGTTTTAATTCTCAAAGATTAAGCTCATTTCAGTTATGTTTTGAGATTTCATTGTTATTGTATGGATAGTCCTTTCCCAATGCCATAGCTTCCTCTGGTGATGGATAATGCTATGTTGCTGTAGTTTACTGTGCAAAAACTCCCAGTCTGTGTGTTCTGGTGCTGTGGCTGCTTTATACTTGTATTATTACTGAACCCTGATGTATCCATCAGAGTGTAAGAGTGTGTGTGTGTTTGTGTGCTTAGAAACCATGTAAAGGCATGGAATGTGTGTATGGCTGGGTGAAAAAAGCTCTCTGAATGCTCAGTTAGAACAGAAAAGTGCTCTATCTATATCTAAGTATCAGTCCATTTACTTTCAGCAATAGTTCCACATGATTGCCGGTCCAAACAGTTTTGCCATTACTATACTTCCCCTGTAATTTTTTTTAGAGATAAGCAGGCCCCTCTGTGTAGCGGGCCTGCCTATAATCCATGTGCTTGGACATTATTGCGTAAATGTTGCTAATATTGCATTAGTGTATTAGTGTAGATACCTCCAAAAGCTGACCATGCGGTAATTTTCAGGCTGTATTGGCATGTTTTCTTACTCCTTTATTTTGTGATCTGTTCCTTAGTTGTGTTGACTTTGCTTTAGAGTGCATTAGGATTCCCTTACACAGAAATAAGGAAAACAACATTTACTTCTTTCTCTGAATCTATAAAACAGTGGTTTTTGGATAATCAAACACGTTGTCATGATTTTGAATAGTGTCAAAGACAGTCTTTGATTCTGGTGTGTGAGGATTTTTAACATTTGATTTTTAATATGTTATATGGACATGTGTTTATTTTACATATGTTTCTGTCTTTTAGCCATCCTCACATGCCTCTGTATGTGTGGTTTTGTTGGTTAATTTAATATGTTATCAATCTGCCAGGGACTACAGATGAAAATTAGCCCGTGAGGCTAAATCTGGCATATTCTCATGATGAATTGTTTAAATAAACATAAACATAAACATGCAGAGGAGACTGAAGTATAAAATAAAGATAATAGAAATAGAAAAGCAAAAACAAATCTGTGGAGAACTAAAGAGGTGAGATTTTTGTGTTGTAGTTATCTCCCAGGGAGGTGGACCAGGAGCAGGCTCTGGGCCACAGCTCTCCCTGCCCACTGCCAGAGACCCAGCAGACCAGGAGAGAGCCCCCATCTGTGGGCATGGACTACCTCTCTGTTCCCCCTCCTCTGGCCTGGGGCAGAACGCGAGCCAGCGCCCACAGCCCTCTATTCAGGCAAGGACAACATCACTTTTCAACATTTCAATCCTGTAAATTTACTTGCTTCTCTCCAGGTGGTTCTTTCTATTCTTACTACATCTAAAATTCTCACATCTGATTTATTTCAGGTCTAATGCCCTGCCGCCACTTGATTGGCCTCTGCCATCCCAGTTTGACCAGTATGAGCTGCGTATTGAGGTCCAGCCTCGGCCACACCACAGAGCCCACTACGAGACGGAGGGCAGCAGAGGAGCCGTCAAAGCTGCACCGACTGGACATCCTGTTGTCAAGGTGAAAACGAAACCCGCAGAGTCACGTCAGAGTTTTAGTGATTTCTCAGATTTTTTTCACCTTTAACTCTTTTATATGATATCAGATCTAATTTAAGGTTAAAATGTCTTTGATCATGTTCACACGACACTGGAACAAATTCTTTGGCCACACGATCGCGGCTCACTGCTGCAGGCCTCATCGCAGTTTGATTTCACACTGCGTCTCTCTCTCTATCTTCACAGCTGTGTGGTTACACAGAGAGGAAGCCGCTCTCTCTTCAGGTTTTCGTTGGAACAGCTGATGACCGATCAATTAGACCACATCCTTTCTATCAGATACACAGGTACTGAGCTGCAGTATTTTTCTATTTAAAAACTTTTTCTTCATGCCATAATGTTCAAGGAACACAAAATTCAGGGAACCCATTACGTGACTGCCGTAGCTTTAACCATTGTGCAATAAACCACCAGCTGGTTCTCATGTTGGTCCAGAAAATGTGTTACAACAATTGTTCTTAGTCCCTTCCCATAATCCAGAGAATATATTTTTGATTATGACATCCTATATCGAGCCAAGGAGAAGCACAGAACTGAAGCAAGAGAGCACCAAACACTGTTAGAGCAATAAACACAAATTGCTGCCCCCGCGACCGGATAAACAGAAGAAGATCGATGAATAGATGGATGGATGGAGAATTTAATATTATATGAGAGATTTATTTATCATTCAGAAGGGAATGTAGACAACTCTGCACACCTTAAACTGTCACCCAATACTAAAAATATCAAAGTAGGTCTACGAGGTCAAGTTGGATGAATATTTTTTAGTGGTCAGTGAAATTTTCCAGCCATTGTATATTACAATGTTTTTTTTAAGTTAATAACACAAGTACAAGACTTTAACTAATGCTCATTATTTTTTTAAGTCATTAGAAAAAAAGTGAGGCTGATATTAGTGATTAATGCACTCATGTGTTCACAGAACTTGAAGTGACATGAAAAGGAGTATAAATCCTCACATTTCGGAAGCAATTTCACAGTTTTTCATTCATAAATAACTTGTGTTCTGCTGGGATTTCACTTTATTTTTCTCAGCTGGTAAATTCAAATGTATGTTCCCCTTCAGAGTGACTGGAAAGATGGTGGGCACTGCCAGTCACGAGAGCGTCCAGGTGGGGACCAAACTGCTGGACATCCCCCTCAGCCCCGAGAACAACATGACTGCTCTGTAAGTCAGAAAGATGCCGTCACTGTGTCCTGCTCATGTGTATAGAAAAAGGATTTTTTTAACACATATGCTGGAGTTGCTTATTATATATGCTCAGATGGGCTGCTCATGTTTGATTCCTGTGTCATACTTTGTAACTGGTCCACTTTAAGTTTTAAATAGCTCTTTCCCTAAAGTTTCAGTTTCAATGTTGAGTGAAGCTTTTGCTACTCAAATTTATGTCATGAGACAAATCTTGTGTTTCTCAGCATCGACTGTGCCGGGATTTTGAAACTGAGGAACTCAGACATTGAGCTGAGGAAAGGAGAAACAGATGTTGGAAGGAAAAACACACGTGTTCGTTTGGTGTTTCGTACCCACCTCCCTATAGTGCCCCCTTCAGCACCCCCTGGACGGGTGTTGGCTCTGCAGGTTGCCTCTCTGCCCATCGAATGCTGTGAGTGGCTGCTTTATGGAGAATTCATATTATGATACAGAATCCTGTTATAAAGGAGTCACATTTGAAACATGCAGTGTCACTTGGATTTGTCAAAGGTGGAGATTTTCTATAATTCTGCACACACTGATTACAAGCACTTTGCTTTATAAACATTATTTTCTTTTATTTTGTTTTTCACTTACAGATCTTATTCGATTGATTCGATTTTATTCTACTTTATAATGTCATGTCTTTTTAACTAACTTTATCCTGTTTTACTTCTGCTCCACTACTCAAGCTCTTAACTTCACTGATTACTCTTTGCTGCTTTTTTACATTTTATTTTACTTTATATTTTATGGATGGATTGATGTTTTATTGCATTTTGCTCTGTTTTATTAATGGCTTGTCTGTCATCTGTGGAGCACTCTGAGATGCACTAACCTTGATGAAAGGCAGTGTATGAATAAAGTGTGATGACTACATATGCATTTACCGTTTCTCTCCACCACAGCCCAGCGTTCGGCCCAGGAGCTGCCTGTCATCGAGTCGGTCAGCCTCACTTCCTGCTCTGTGGAAGGAGGGGAGGAGCTGCTGCTGAGCGGCACAAACTTCCTGCCAGTCTCCAGAGTCCTTTTCATGGAGAGAGGGACAGGTAAGCGTCCAGAGGAGCCTCAGCGCATTTTAATTTACAGAACTGGCAGTAAAAGTTGTTTGGGAATACAATAAGACAGGAAATAGATTTAAATCAGTTTTTAATATTAGGGAAATGATACCTCAGTCCATTAGATTTAGGTTAAAATAATGCTGCAGGAATTCACAGTTAGAACTTCTCAGCAGTTTTGGATGATTTTCACCAGATTTTACAATTCTCTAACTGTTAACTTCTCCAACTACTTAAACATGCATGGGAGAGTTAACAGACCCACTAAACATATACAGAAGGACAATCAGGGGACGCATACGCAGCTGGGGAAAACAAGACAGATAATCAAGGCAAGAGAGGAAGTAAAATTAAATGCAAGGCACCAAAGACAAGGAACTAACAAAATAAAACAGGAAGTGAGAATCATAACTAGATGGAACAAACACTGAGGGAACAAATTGAAACTGAGTCAAGAACTGAGCACTCCAAAATGTTCAAAAAGCATAAATATCAATAAACCAAAATAAAAATACCAAACAGCCTAAAACAGTTCAAAAACCACATTAAGTTAAAATACACACAAAAAATGATAATTTTCACTATTTCATAGGGAATAGTCCTCTCCTGTCAAATCATAAAAACTGTTAAAATGCACATTTCCAGGTTCCCACACATAGTTGAAAAGCATGCCAAATTTCAAATGCAAAGCTCTAAGGCTTTGATGCAGTGCTTGTGCAACTAGGTCTAATAAACATAGAAGATGATGTGGGACAATATTTTTATTACAAAAAACAATAGCCCCCTTTAAATGGTTGTTTTCACATATTTGTAGTTCATTATATGCTGATAATTTTCACATTCAGGTCTGTGTAATCCAGGTATTAGAAACTTATCTCACATGTCTGTCATAATGTGGGAGAACGTGGACTCAGATAGAGACTCAAGAGTTAAAAAAAATCAACAAACAAATCTTTCTTCAAGCTGAACATCAAAATTCAACCCAGAAGACACACAAAGAAAAACAACAGAGTATGAAAAGTATATAAAACATACATAACAGTACATAGTAATGTCAAACTACTTCTAGATTAAATGCTGACATATTAGTTCAGATTATATGATGATTATTTGATTAAATGATGAGTTCAGTTGGTAACAAGTGTCCATGTCATTTTGGAACACTGGAAGGACTCCCACACTCCAACGCTTAAAATGTGGAAAGAAGGAATGATTGGGAACGTTGCTTGCGAAAAGATGTTGGGAAAGTTACATCATGTGACGGAAGCTTCAGTGGAACGATGGGGCAATTTTTGCACCTACATGTTGACGTGACTTGGACATTTGAGCTTAATGCAACAGATGTTAAAACCTCACTGTTTTTGTTTTGTTTTGTTTTTTGTTTGTTTGTTTGTTTTTGTTTTTTGTTTGTTTGCCTCTTGCTTTTGGGTGTTGCATTTTTGTATTTGTTGTTATGAAATGCAAAATCTAAGAAATACTTGAATTATAAAAAAAAAATGATGAGTTCAGAACTAGAAGGGGGACACTAGAAGTCTAACAGACATTTTAAATTAAGCTTAATTCAGATGCTGCACTTTTGTAATTCACTTGTGTTCATTATGTCAAACCTTGCTCTTGTGCTCTTTTGCATTAGATGGTAAATTACAGTGGGAGGAGGAGGCTCATGTTGACCGTGACAACAGCAATGAGGTAAATTTGTTAAAATTCAGCAGACACGTCCAACACAACTGGAGATGCTCTGATAAATGATCTGTAATCCCCCTGTATGTTGTCTTTATGCCCTCCAGTGTCTGTTATGTGTGAGGGTCCCAGCCTACAGTGACCTTTCCGTCAGTCGGCCTGTGTCGGTCAATCTTTATGTTTCTAATGGGAAAAGGAAAAGGAGCAGCACTCACTGCTTCAAGTATTTACCCAGTGAGTATCTAATCCCACGAATAATTTCGAAATAAAGAGATTTCTAGTTTGAAATCCAATATAAATACAACACTGATATGTGTCAGCTGGACATGCTTTACATAAACATCAGTTATGCATGACAGTCATTCTCGATTTCTTCCCTCAGTTATGTTCAAAGAGGATGATCCCCTGCTCTCTCGACCCCCAATGCTGCCTCTGGATGGCGGAAACATGTGTCCTGCAGGGGGTCCACCCAGGATAGACAGAGGCTTCCATGTGAGAGGGGACCAGATGTCTGAGGAGCGAAACCTGAGCTTCCACCTACCCCCCTACCCCTCCACCTATTCCTCTCCGTGCCCACCCATAAACTACAATGAGGAGTACTGCTCTAAACCTGATGCAGCGGTGGACGAGCCCGGCGGGACCAGGCCAGCCCTATCCGAACGTCACCCCAGTTTTGAGAACCTAGAGCTGGGCTTCACCGAGCTCCTTCCCCCTCTGTACCCCCGTGGTCCGCAGCCTCCCTCACCCTCACCTTCCCCATGGCTGGACTCACCCTACTTGTCCTCTTCACCCTCTCCTTCCCACTCATCCTCTCTCAGCCCTTTCCCAGCGGGAAGTCCTATCTCAACCTCCCCTCTGCCTCCCATCCCCAACTCCCCTTACCCACAGTACTCTGCTTATGCTCAGGAGGTGTGTCCCTCCCCTCCTACCAACCCAAACCCCTATCAGGATATCTGCCCAGCATCCTACTCCCACTATGAGGGCTGGGACCCCCAGGGAAGGGTGCTGGATACAGGAAATGGGGGAGAGAGGGATGCCAAAATCCAGGAGTGTCCATTGGAGTTTACCAGCTCTGCCTCTATGCACCACATTACCTTTGAAGAAGGTGAGACATAGTTTTTTTCAAAAAATGTGATATTTGATAAAACTGATTTCATAAAAGTGAAATACGTGGCCACAAACACAGATACAGAAATGTTGCAGGAAGAAGTACAAAGAATTTTTAATATTCTGGATAGAAGAATGAATGGTATCCACTGAATGGACAGTGCATTTGGGCTGCCACTCTCTATGTATTTGGGGCGTTTTTTGTTTTGTTTTTTGGCCAGAAGTGACCAGATTTGGAAGAGAAGGTGGAGTCCTAAGATACCTGGTAATATTACCAAACTTGACATACATATGTGCTACTTATCGATAAGAAACATAAAAATAAAAAACAGGAATTTCAGTCAGAAAAACTAGAGCACAAGGTTCTTGGACAGCTGTACCACACAAACAGCACAACAATACTTAGCAGCCTTTCTAGTATCTAAATGTACAGGTTATAAAATAAATCTAACCCAGGTGTAGAAACTTTTTTTTTGAAAGGCCAAACTTTTCACAACAAAGAATTTGTTGTACCAGACTGTAAACATGATTTTAATGCCGTAAAGCTGGCCATTTTAAAGTGGATATCAGAGGAAGTTGACTCGCTTTTGCAGCCAGTCTCAAGTGGCCACCAGAGGAACTGCAGTTTTTAGCACTTCAGTGTTGTCCTTGTTTTTCAGCCCTGGAGGTTTTTCGCTGTGACTATGATTTTTAAAGGCACCTTTTAAAACAAGTTTATTAAATCGTGTTTATTAATGCTGAAATATTTTTCTACTCACTGGTGCATTGTCTTGGGGTTGGAGTTGATTTACAAACTGTGCTTTCTTAAGTGTTTGGGAGACAGAAAATATGGGGTGAGAACGTGATATGACATGTAACACAGGCTCTCTGATGGCCAGGATAGATTGTGATCATGTGGTATTTGGTGTAAAGATTTGGCTACCAGGCTGATTCACAATCTTTATTTACATTACCTGCAGGGTCAGTCACAGTTTCACAGCATCGTCAAAAAGAAAAGAATGGTAAATGGCCTGTATTTGTATAGCGCTTTTGCTAGTCCTCCCTAGGGACCCCAAAGCGCTTTACACATCCAGTCATCCACCCATTCACACACACATTCACACACTGGTGGAGGCAAGCTACAGTTGTAGCCACAGCTGCCCTGGGGCAGACTGACAGAAGCGAGGCTGCCATATCGCGCTAAAAAGAGCTGTATTTTTGTCAAAATTTGAATAATCTGAATTTATGCTCTTCAAGTTTGCCACTTAATTTGGCCCCAAAAACTGTCTTTTTGATGAGAAAGTGAAACCTTGTTGAAGGTAAATTGTTAGCTTGAGAAACAAAGTGGTTAATTCCAACCTACCTCTTGATTAAAAAAAAAACAACAAAAAAAACTTGAAAGACTAGTTTTCAAACAGGTAACTGATTATTTGTACAGTTTCAGTTTGTTCTAAAAGCTCCCTCAAAAGTCTCTTTCCTGGTTCTGCTAGAAGCTTCTTGCTGTTAAAAGGGAGTTTTTCCTTCCCACCATTACAAAGTGCTTGCTTGATTGTGTGGCTTTTCCCCAATACTGTAGGGTTTTACTATTATTGATAAGTGATTTAACTGCATGGAGTTATTGATGGTGACTTGACTGGATTGAATTGATAATTGTACAAACTGTTTCCATGAACTTATAAGTTTTGATACATCAAAAATAATTTTTTTTTTCTTCTTTCTGGTAACTTGAACATAAAAAACAATTAGCTCAATTGTCTTTAAACTAACTAGCAAACTATGTTTTGTTTTGTTTTGTTTTTTAATCAAATAGCATACAAGTTGACAGATATCAGTCAGTGTAATGTTTGTTAGCATCTTGTGGTTGCTGGTGTTTGTAGATGTTTCAGTCTTCACTGCTTAATTTCCATTACACATTTTTTAAAAAGAAACAAAACGTTAACCTTGGTGGTTAGGATAAGGACTAGATTTTATTTTTACTGAAGCAAGAAGATGTGGTGTGCAGTTTTTGTGGTGTGCAGGATGTTAAAATATGATTAAAATAAAGCCAATGAATTCTGAAAATATACATACCATTGAAACTGACAGTACAGTATAGGTTAGTATTGTATTTTGCAGCAGCAAACTGCATCCAATGAATTTGTGATTTTCTTCTCCTTCCACAGTATCAGAGTTCATCGGGGAGGACATCCAGTCTTACCAGCCAGGCTCACAGATGGACAACCAGCCAAACTGAGCTGAGAGGGCCCCCGTTTGATATTCAGCCTCATTTTAAATTCCTTATGCACTCGGTATTAAGATGTGTCGCTGCAGTTACATGTAATATTGAAAGGGGATTACCAGGACACTGTTGTAATTATGACCACAGGTAACTGTTTTATAAAGGGAAACTAATATTTGTAACATGTTTTCAAAATAAATTATATATAAAAAACTGCTTGAGTTTGGTATGTCTGCAAAACAAAACATAGTAGACCATAATCTTTTTTCAGGGGTCGTCTTCATTGATGTTTTTCTTTTCGTCCTGAACTGGGCTTAATCCACAACTGGGAAACCAGCTGCTAATCTTTCTCAGTATATATCGGCTGGTGTGGGGGTGATATTTGACCTCTTGAAAGGATGATAAGGCAGGGACTTTTAAAACAGTTTGAAAGGTTCGTAAGAGATATAGTTTGTTAGAATACCTTAAAGTAGAGCAGGTTTGTTTCAGAATGGTGAAACATGGAGGAGTTGGTGGGTGACTCAGCAGAAGGATGCCTCAGCAGTCTTAAATCAGCAGCTGTTTGAAAGAGTACTCATTGTCCTGCAACTCTTTACAGTGTCCTTTTTTCTCCTCTTAAAGAACTGTGGCTACAGGAGAGATGGATGAAAAGTCTTTAAGTCTTGCAAAACATTCAAGGTAATAAAAATCCAGCAGCCTAACAAGAAGATCTTAAAGTAGCACCAGATAGTTTGTTGACACTTTTATGGGTATATATGCTTCACTGCAACCAAACATGGGCATGCTGTGAGCTTGAGACCAAAATCACTAATGGTACAGGATAGCTACAGTATAGCTGCTGTGGAGCTCTGAATGTAGCTCTACTGAAGCCATAACTCCTTCATGACACTGACTTTTCCATTTCCATGTCCTACTTTTCTCTCTGGCTGCAGCTCAGGAAATGTTGTTAGTTACACATGGAAAGTTCATGCCAAGCAAACGTGCCAAAAATAAATAAATGGAAAGCTCGCCTTTAAAGCTGCAAATAGCATTTTAATTATAGCTGAAGAGCACAAAGGACTTAGTTCAGGAATCAAATCACAATCAGATAACAGGACAGTGCAGTCGTTGGTATTGATTAGTGCAGATGTAGAATTGCGTGGGAGAACTATTTCATACTGGAGTGATTATGCATCGACTGGCACACAGCATTAAAACAACCAGCACATGAGGTAAATAACACTGATCATCTTATTACAATGTTCAGTCCCGGCACTTGTGCGGAGGTTACTTTGACACATACCACCCATCTGAACCCCCCCTCCCACCTAACCGCTGCAAAGTCATGCACCAGTGACAGTGGCAGTAAAATGTGGCTCGCCACACTGCTCAAGAAAATCTTCCAGAACAAGAAAAATAGCTTAAGCTGTTAGCCCGACCTCCAAACTCCCCAGATCCCAATCTGATGAGCAACAGTGGAAAGCACAAGAATCAGACCAAGGAGTCCCCACCCAGCAAACCACAGGAACCAAGGGGTCCACTGCCAACATCCCAATGTCAGACACCGCCATTGTATACGTGTATGTGTAGGCATGTTCTTGGGAATATTTGTGTTTTTTGTTTTTTTTTAAAGATCCACTGTATTTACAGTCCGCAGATACAAAGTAACACTTTTGTTAATTGAAAAAAATGAAGAAAATGCAGAAAAAAGCCTCATGAAACCAAAGAATCAACCTCAGCACCTTCTCGTTGCTAACACACAACATGTTCTCCTACTGGGAAAAAACACTTTGGTCCAAACTGTGTGACTGTCTGTCAGTTCAAGGTTTAATAACATCTTCAGTGTGATAAAAGCACAATCTGCAGCCACATTGTAGATTATGACTTCCACAATCTCTTAATTTTTGAACTTTGTCACTATCTCATCAGTATCGCATAGTTTCTCATCCTATGAATGGATAAAAAAGGTCGCCCTGACTTCAAGCTGCTGAACGACCTTGTAAAATTGAATCCATGTAGGTTTTCATTAAGTGTTTTAGTAGGCCAGAAAATAGTTAAATGTTTCTGTCAAGCCAGAAAAAATATGTTTTGCTTTTCTGTGCACTAGTGAATTTTTTGTATATGGCACTATCTGTTTACTCACCCTTGTCTCTCATTTCAGGCCCTTCCCTTCTTGCCCTTCTCTGTGTTTTCTTTTTCTCATTTGTCTGTTATCTGTTTCCTTCTCTCCTCCTTCCCATTGACTATGACAGTGGACTTTATCTCATATGGCATCTTGAAGGATGCTTCCATTTCTAAAGTGAATCAGGAAGGGAGAGAAGTGGAGGAGCTTTAATGTGAGACTCTATGACAAAGTGTTTTTACCCTGTGAAGTCATATATGTCCTTTTTTTTCACATTGTGTGAAGTTAATTAAAAGTAAGACAAAATATAGAGGTTGTCTAAACACTGTCACATCTGAGATCATAAAAACAGACAATACAGCTGTTCCACAAAACAAAATGTAATTGATATTGCTTTAAAATGACTTCCCGAAAGGAAGGATGTCTCATTTTGTTCTGTTGCTTGCATCTATGATGGGAGGGACCAAGATGTGAGGACAGGGCGTGAGGAAAGGAATGAAAGAAGTGAAAACTGAGAAATGAAAAGAGTGGTATGTGTTCCACCTGTGTCCTGTTGTCTTCCCCTGTCATCTGCCACATTGTCCTCGTTATACAAAAGGCACGCACTGTTTTCCGGCAATCCTCGTCTCATGTTAGACTTCCTGTGTGTCTGACCCAATTTTGTCTCTCTGTTTTTTTTTTTTCTTTGCTTGTTTCTCTTGGTTTTATCTGCCTGGTTTGACCGATCACTTGTTTACTGTATACCTGGACTCAGCTTTACTACAGTAAAGGGTTTGAACTTTCACCTGATCTCCCTGGTCACCACAGATAATATCCATTACAGTGACTCTTGTTTTGTTGTTCTACAGATTCATCTTGTCACATGAAATCACACAGATATTCACCAGGGGGAGGTATAATCTCAAACATAAGAGACTGAGCTCTGGCCAGCCTGACCAACACATGCAGGTTCACATAGCTTTTGTCTTTGCAGAAATCCCTAGCCGAGTTCATCAGTAAACGCAGCTGCAATCCAATTTTAGGATCCTCAAGTATGTGAGAAACAAATATAGCAATCCGCCTGCTGCTGCCTGCTGTTAATGTGACAAAGCAGCCTACTGGCTCTGGTTTTAATGCCAATAATGCTTCACTGACTATATTTATAATCATGCTAGTTCTTGTTAATCTATAACAATAACTGGCAGTGTGCTCACATCAAGAAGGCTGATGATTAATAGGTTTAATGTTTACAAGCTTAGCTAATATTTGTGAGTAACAATAATCGTGACTGAGGCTCAGAGTTGTATAAACTCTTACTAAAGTATCACAAAAGTCAGATTCAGCCTCTGATACACTGTAAACCACAAAAGTTGGCAGAAACCAAAACATGAAGGTAGCTGATTAAAGTGGAAAGTTTTGTTTTATAGTCCTTTGCATTTTTTAATATATTATTCAAAAGTAGTGTATCACTATGATTTCGTTATTGTGGACAGGCACAAGTTACAACTATGCAATCTCAGATTAAATACTGCCTTTACTGATACAGAAACATGTTTTTAGCACATTAATTTGCTATTTTACTAATGCTGATGCTAATGATAGCCTTTTAGATCGGCGTCTGCACTGGATTGCAACGGACAGTGAAGACAAATCACATTAGACCACTGAAGAAAAACCATTTTGCATCTGAGACAGCCTTATCTTACCTAAGCTTTATTATGGCAGAAAGATAAAGGAGCAGGCATCCGAAAAGGATCTACCTATTCAGCTGATCTGCAAAATGGACTAATAAAGGAATGCTCTGTTTTCAGTGTAAAAGATATTACAATAGATAAATTTAAAGAGGACCAATTATGCTCATTTTCAGCTTCATATTTTTACACTTAGACTCCACTAGAGTAGCTCTGAATGAGTCAGCGTTTAAATATTCTTTGTTTATCTTATGCTGGGCCTTGGTGGAGCCCCTCTCCACTGTTCACTTGCAGTTCATCAACCTTCTGATAACAACAAATGTTAACTCCTTTTTCCTCTCCATTTACCCGAATTTCCTTCTCATTGGCAGGGGTGTTTGACACACAATATGTTAACTAATCTCCCATAAACTTATAAGGTTTATACTTACATCATAAACCTTATAAGTTTATAAGGTTTGTAGTGTAAGTATACATCTAAAAGTCTCCAATTACTCTGGACCTTGGGCTATAATCTGTTAAATGCTCTTGCAAGGCTGACCTATAAATAAGAGACTGCAGACATCAGTCTCTTTGTTTGGCATAAAACAAAAGTAACAAAATGAGAAGAGAATATTTCTAAAGATTTTTGATCACCATCTTCACTTTTTGTTGAGCCCCGAATGGAAGTAGGAAGAGATCAAATTGTGGTTTTATGAGGGGGGTCTCGTGTTTGACTGTTTCTTCACTGACGTCACGTAACCTTTGATAAAAACCCAACTTGGTGCTTCAGAGGCTCCATATCAAGCTGATTTTTATGTGTGGTGGAGTGTTGAAGGTCCTCTTTAAAATAAAAAGATTATATGAGAC
Source organism: Oreochromis niloticus (assembly GCF_001858045.2). Lineage (NCBI taxonomy): Eukaryota > Metazoa > Chordata > Actinopteri > Cichliformes > Cichlidae > Oreochromis > Oreochromis niloticus. Next base: position 26,230,005 of record NC_031982.2, read on the forward strand.
TGTGTAGTAAGAAGCTAAATTCAACACGGCAAAGGGTCAGTGTAAAGTCAGAGGACACAGACGTGTTGAAAGCAAATGAGCATATTGGGAAACTCACTTCTTTAAATTACTTGTGTTGTGTGTGTACACACACACACACACACACACACACACACACACACACACAGCTTGACCAGCTGTTAGCCATTAAAAATCAGGAAGAAATCAGACTCGGGCCAAGCAGGACATTGTGTACAAGGGGTTTCAGGAAGATGAGGATGTATGCATGTCAGCAGTGCTGCACATTTCAGGCTCTCAGCACATCTGTGCGTCTCTGTTAATTAGCCACATGTTTTCAGTTAGGTATTGTGCTGTCATTCAAGTGCTTGTTGTTCCACATTTAACTCTTGGCAGTGTTTGGAACAACACGTCTGCTCTTCCAGTGGAAACATGATGCTGCGTAAGAGACAGAGTTCTTTCTATGGCCTCTTTCAGTTGAGATTGTATCAAGCTATTGTAGTGCTGCTGACTTACTCTTTGTTCTTCCTGTGATTCAGAGTGGGATGGCCAAGAATTAATTTAGTAACTTAGGGTAGGGAAGCTGATCTGCAGGACCTTTGTCCCTATAAATGAAACTTATACGAGATGGAGTAAAAAAAACGCACACACACAAAAACAAGAGAGTTAAGATGTGTAATGTTTAATTATTGCAGTAAGATTGTACAATATTTCTTTTATTAAAGTGAAAATGTGCAAAAATGTACTTTTTTAGACACATCACATAATGAAACTTTTGTTAAATCAAAGTAGTAAGATGGGTCTGATTTATTTTTATCTGTTGATTTAAAACAGATTTTTAAGAATTTAAAGATTTTCCTAAGCCATTGCAGCAGAGGTGGGGGTTTTTAATGCAGAATAGTACAATTATTCTGTTCTCCTTCATTTAAAATCCAGACATTGAAAGCACATCATCAGCTTTGGCAATACTGGCTTTAAGTTACTACGTCATGCTGGAAGTTGGACCAGGATTGGCCTCCAGTCGAGTCGTGACTAGACTGGTAAACATCTTAACCTCTCTTTTTTTCCATGAGCTCAGAGTAATTTTCCACTTTTAGCAGACGACCTAGTTAAGAGTCTTTTTTTGTTAAATTCTGTGCAAGTGAAACATCGAAGTGACATGACAGAGAAAATACACAACAACATTTTGATGATCATGAGTTTCAGTATAATTGAAATCCCAAAAGGGGACATTTCTGGTATAAAGTGAACATAAAAAGTCCTCTGTGTTCTGTCCACGTTAATGATGATATACTGCTCAGGATGTTAAAAGTGTTTAATCACACAAAGCTGTTAATTTTGCCTCATATCATTTATCCACCGACCACTTTTCTCATATATGTGCTGTAAACCAAACTTTAAAAACTGTCTAGGCTGGCTGAAGCTGAGTCATCGTGTTCCTGATTTATGGTAAATCCCTATTAATTCTGATCTTGCCAGCAGCTGCAGCACCACATTCCCAGACCAGAATGTCCAACGTTTCCTTTAGAAAAATAATCTACATGACAAGTCATTGTGTCACGATTGGGCGTCACCTCTGTCTTGTTTCCTGATGGTAGATTTACAGGCAACTTAAATATTCATAGTTTCCACTCTGCCCCCCTTGTAGCCTCCAGTGGTCAAACATTTACAGTTGGTGTGAATCACAGATGTCCCTGATTCACACCCTGGGGTACGCGCAATGCTGGAGAGAATCTCTCTGAGAACAGAGGTGGTGGGTACAAGTAAACAAAGTGGTGAGAGGTAAAGTAAACAGGGGAGTATAAATAGTGTGCATTGAGCTAATGCTAATTTACAGTCAGTTTACATTCAGGCCAAATATTTTTTTTCTTTTAATTAATTAATTTATGTCATTTGTGAAGATTCACACAGCACAATTAGAGATCAGAGGAAATCAGGTTTCAAAACAGTCAGTAGGAAAATTTGGTGCTTTGCATCTATTTCAGTGGACAATCCTCAATTTGATGAATTAAATTCAGTTTTAACAGTCCAGCCTAAGGAATCATAAACTGCAACACTCACTGGACACTTTATTAGGCATACCTTGCTAGTCCCAGGTTGAATGCCCTTTGTCCTTCAGAACTGTCATAATTTACATACATACATACATACATACATATAAAGATAACTTCAACAAGGTGCTGAAAACATTCCTCAATTTTGGTCCATACTGACATGACAGCATCAGATCAGGGTGGCTGTAGCTGAGGAGGTAGAGCAGGTCATGTACTGCTCCCTGGCTGCTCCACTCTGCATGCCAGAGTATTCTTGGGTATCCATAGTGTATATATAAAAAGACAAATTACCTTTTTATATATACACTTTTGACATACACTCTGCAAAAAATATCTAACAAAAACTCAATGTTATCTTTGTTTTTATTCCTCTCTCTTATTTCCATGCACACAGCATTTTTGAGTCTTCTTTTGGAAAATCTGTTGATAGCTTATTACTATCCAAATAATAAGCATTCCTGCAAACATGAAAAATGCATTAAAATGGAAGCTGATCTGCCATTAAAAACTCCTTCTGTCTGGTTCTAGCAAAATTCAAATCATGTTATTTTCAGGGCAAATTTCAAACAACAGAGACACACAAGATTTGTCTCAGCTGTGCTATCATGCTAAAGCTTGCTTTTTCGCCTCCCATCGTGGATTGTCCTCTAGTGATACCATTAAAGTATCCATTTGCTTGCAGCAGTATAAGAGACAGCAGTTCCATAGACAAAGTAACCAAATTCAGTTTTATTTGGAGCATACTGCTACCTTTACTTCTTGTTTCTCAAATACCAGGCGGGTGGAGTAGATCAGGTCTGCCAGGTAGAGGATAAAGTTGACACCAGTGAGTACAGCCACTGTCATGCCCTTATCCCACGAACACAACCCCAGTTGTGTGCTGCAGCTGTATGGCCTGTTTTTATTCCCACGGTGCCTGGGGTCAAAGTTGAAGATAGGCCAGATGATGGTTGCTAACAGGTAGAGGACCACGGCCAGCATGGCGTAGGCTGACAGGAACCGGGGGAATGGGAAAGGCAAGCACCCAGTACACTCGCCTATACAGAGCAGGATGATGGCCGCTGACAGGATGAAGCAGATGCAGTAGACAGCCATGCAGTACTTCAGTGCATTGTGATCGTTGTACAACACAGGATCAGTCACAAAGACAAAGATGACGCAGGCCACGAAGGTCTCACAGACTTTCAATAGTCCAGGTCCTGTGGTCATGTAGCCGGCCACCTCGCCCGGACGTGCCTTGCTGATGCTCACCTCACTTATGTAAGCAATGGTAGCCAAGCAGGAGAAGACGGCTGCCATGATGCTGTAGTCGCGGATCGTATTGGGGCCCATGGAACCTTTGAGGAAGTAGAGTGGGAAGATGATAGAGGCGGACAAACAGAGTAGGGCAGCGTAGCAGGCAAAGGTGATAGGGAGGTTCTTCCAGGAAACAGGGACTTTCGTCTGCAGGCCGAAGAGCTCCACCAGAATCACGAGCAGAGTGCTGGCAAAGCTGAAGCCCCAGCAGAAGATGCACCAGTCTCCAGTGCCGGGGATGGTCCTGGCACCATGCACAGCCACGGAGAATGCCACACAGGAGAAAGCCAGGGCTGCCAGCCGTGTCCACAGCAGAGGGTTGAAGTGGAGGACTATAGCCATGATGAGAGGTGAATTGACTGATGATAGAAGCAGAAAAGATTCCTCTTATTTGTGGGAGTTTCCTCTGTCAGTCAGACAAAACTGTATGAAAAAGAAAATGATTAGTAAGTGGTGTTTTAGAGTCTGATGCAACTTTTTATGGCTCTAGATGAAATACAAGATATAACTATGTGAGGCCAGCAGTCTGTGCCCAAAGAGAGTCAGTCCTCCTACATACCAATTTCTGAGTGAAACAATGATGCCTTTGTATTTTCATGAATGGCTAAAACAAGTGAAATGGTGAAAACACAAATTGAAACCGCAAATATGACTTCACTGTGGTCAAACACATCACAGTCCATTTACATCTGGTCGAATCAGCTGGTGAACACACCATCTTTTATTTCTCTGGTAGTTTATGTCTCATACAAGCTCCAGACTTGTTCTCGTAACAGAATTGAAGCATCAAGTGTAGCCTCCAGTGGTCAAACATTTACAGTTAATGTAAAATAAATAAATAAATAAATAAAGTCTTTTTGACTTTGACTTTGACTTGATACCTTGCTAGTGCCTGGTTGAATGCCTTTGTCCTTCAGAACTGCCATAATTTACATACATATATATATAAAGATAACTTCAACGAGGTGCTGAAAACATTCCTCAATTTTGGTCCATACTGACATGACAGCATCACATTAGGGTGGCTGTAGCTGAGGAGGTAGAGCAGGTCAGGTAATAATCCCTGGCTGCTCCACTCTGCATGCCAAAGTATCCTTGGGCAAAATACTAAACCCTATGTCATGGTCCCTCAGTCTTCCCTGACTGACATATTTTGGCTTGTATCTGTCTCTGCCTTTGCTTTCTCTCTTTTCTCCCCCATATCTATTGCTGTTGTTTTTGTTGCCTGTACTCGTGGGTGGGACTCATCCTGGTTTCCCGCCTCTGGCCCGACACACCTGGAATAATCACTCACCTGTCTCTGATGGCCAGCCACTGGCCCAAGAGGCAGCTAGCTAGTCTTTGCTGGATTATTGAGCTATACAATTAGAGAAATCCAGGCTCCTTTGGCTCTGTGTTTGTGCTCTGATTGTGATCTCTTTGGATTCTTACCGTGTGTTTCCTGTGCACAGATTTCCTGGATACCCTTTCCCTGATGTGTGGTGAGCCTACCCTGAGTTGAAAGAGAGAGAGAGAGAGAGAGAGAGATTTGTGTGGACGTTCAGATGTGTGGATTTCCTTACAACAATACCTTTGTTGTATTCAATGGTTATTTGAGTTACTGCTGCAGTCCTATCAGTCTGGCCATTCTCCTATGACCTCCTCTAAGGCATTTCCACTCAGAGAACTGCTGCTGGATATTTTATCATTGTTGGATCATTTTCTGTAACCCTAGAGATGGTTATGGAGGAAATCTCAGTAGATCAGGAGCTTCTGAATGATTCTGACCGTTCTCTCTGCCACATTAACCATGAAAGTTCAAAGACAATTACACATCTTTTTTCATTCTCATGTTCAGTTTGAATTTCAGCAGGTTGTCTTGAGCATGTCTAATGCCTGAAAATGCTGAGTTGTTGCCATGTGATTGGTTGATATTTGCATTGAGCAGCTGAACAATAAAGTGACCAATTTTACCACCCACACACCTGAAGAACTTCTTGGATGATTTGTTAGTATAGCTAACTGGATATCCAGTCGTTATGCTTGTCAAATAATAAAATAAAATTTCTTCAAAAGGCACCAGCACAATATACATCAAATGGTCAACAAGTCCAGGCTGGCAATTCAGATTAAGCTGATGCCTAAGGAATAGTCAGGACTAACCCATAGTAATGCGAAACTTTAAGCTTGAATTAAATTCAAATGTAGTTACATAGTTACCCTGACCAAATGTTTTGCACCAGGCTTTTTGTCTGTGTAGGTTCTCAGTCATCCAGGCCATCGGAGTCTAAGGAGTTTAGAAAGAAAGCGACTGGACTTGTTAAAGTTTCTTGATGGCGTTGCACCTCAGTTTTAAATAGAAACGAAAAGAAGTTCAGCTGCTTTCTTTCCAAGCTCTTTAGACCAACACGCTGTTTATTTTGGCTGGAAAGGTGGAGGTATTAACATGAGAGTTGGTTGTGGGACTCATTTTTGGAGCCAGCCCCGTGTTGCCACTGAAGGTATTGGATTTTTTTGGCCTCTTGTTTTAAACCATGGCTGTTTCCATTTGGACAGGTATCTACTTACTTTACCAGTTATTTTCCTATGTGTGTGTGTCACACACTTAATATTAAATATCTATACCAGATTTTGCAGCTTCTAATAGACATATTTCAGTCTTGACTTACAAGGGGATTGACTCACATTGTGACATGACAAAGCTACACTACCAGGGTGGTAAATCAAAGCATAAAAACATGAAATTAACACACAAACATCTGTTTATCATGTGGTTTTATTGAAACACTGGAATACATTTTCCTTCGATACTGATGCGGTTTCCACACTTGAAACAGCAGAACATAGAAACTGTAAAGACTACAATCCTAAGAGCATGTAGACGGAGTGAAACCTTTTTTTTTGATAGATTTCTTTGAGTAGTACCACACAAACAGACGTAGTGAATATAACTTTAGCAGTGAGGGACCAGCATTAATAGGTTCTTTGATATTTGGAGACACCAGAAATATGAACACACAATGAAAACATTAATACGTGCACTTTGACTATATGTTTTTCTTGTTTCTTTATATCCATATATGTTCTTACAATAGATTGTAGTTCACAGACACACACATTCCATAACAAGAGCAAAAGCTAGCCTACCAATCATCTTTAACATCATGTAAACAAATGTATCACTTCTTTAAGTCATTGAATTGTTGGGATACCATGAACTTAAAAAAGACTAATTGCTAGAACCCAAAAACTCAACATTATCTTTGTTTTTATTCCACTCTGTCTTATTTACATGCACACAGCATTTTTTAAGTCTTCTTTTGGAAAATCTCTTGATAGATTACTACTATCCAAAGCATCCCTGCATACATGAAAAATGTATTTTCTGTATTAAAATGGGAACTGATTAAAAACTTTGAGTAATATCAGCAGATTCCAGCAATCACATTCAGGTCTCTATATAAAAGATAAGAGTCTATTTGGGTGACTGGAAGCAAATATTTGCCATTTACATGCCACAACACATAAACAGAAAGCCATATTGTTGTATGTGTAGACACAACCACTAACTTGCCTCCAACTCCTCCCATCTCTCTCTCCCTCTCTCTCTCTCTTCCTCTCTAAGAAATTCAGTCATGCAGTATACTTCACATAAAATTAAATCTGGCAAGGTTTCAGGGCTAATTTTTAACGTTTCGTGCCAAAAAGAGCGCAAGATTTGTGTTTTGACCATCTGAATATGTCAATCTCTGCCTATGAAAAGCTTCATTCATGGCTTGAGCACACTCTCTTTTATGTTTTTTTCAAATGCATTTCCATATTTACCACTGCACAGTTACCTTGGGCCATAGGGCATGCTTTTCTCCTTCTGTCTGGTTCTAGCAAAAGGCAAATCATATCATTTTCAGGGCAAATTTCAAACAACAAATTGAGTCACACAAGATTTGTCTCAGCTGTGCTATCATGCTAAAGTTTGCTCTTTAGCCTCCTATCACGGCTTGTCCTCTAGCCCTCTACCATTAAAGTGACCAGAGTGCTAGACTGAGTATGCCACCATTTGCTTGCAGCAGTAACAGTGACAGCAGTTCCAAAGCCTTTGACAAAGTTACCAAATTCAATTTTATTTGAAGTATTGTGCTAGCCTGACTTCCTGTTTCTCAAGCATTGACAAATACCAGGCGGGTGGAGTAGATCAGGTCTGCCAGGTAGAGGATGAAGTTGACAGCAGTGAGTAGAGCCACTGCCATACGCTTATCCCACGAACACAAGCCTGATTCTGTGCTGCAGCTGTATGGCCTATCTCTATTCCCACCATGCTTGGGGTCAAAGTTGAAGATAGGCCAGATGATGGTTGCTGACAGGTAGAGGACCACGGCCAGCATGGCGTAGGCTGACAGGAACCGGGGGAATGGGAAAGGCAAGCACCCAGTACACTCGCCTATACAGAGCAGGATGATGGCTGCTGACAGGATGAAGCAGATGCAGTAGACAGCCATGCAGTACTTTGGTGCATCGTGACGGTCGTACAACACAGGATCAGTCACAAAGACGAAGATGATGCAGGCCACGAAGGTCTCACAGACTTTCAACAGTCCAGGTCCTGTGGCCATGTAGCCGACCACCTCGCCCGGACGTGCCTTGCTGATGCTCACCTCACTTATGTAAGCAACGGTAGCCAAGCAGGAGAAGACGGCTGCCACAATGCGGTAGTCGCGGATCGAACTGGGGCCTGTGGAATGTTTGAGGAAGTAGAGTGGGAAGATGATAGAGGCGGACAAACAGAGTAGGGCAGCGTAGCAGGCAAAGGTGATAGGGAAGTTCTTCCAGGAAACAGGGACTTTCATCTGCAGACCGAAGAGCTCCACCAGAATCACGAGCAGAGTGCCGGCAAAGCTGAAGGCCCAGCAGAAGATGCACCAGTCTCCGCTGATGGGGATGGTCCTGGCACCATGCACAGCCACGGAGAATGCCACACAGGAGAAAGCCAGGGCTGCCAGCCGTGTCCACAGCAGAGGGTTGAAGTGGAGGACTATAGCCATGATGAGAGGTGAATTGACTGATGATAGAAGCAGAAAAGATTCCTCTTATTTGTGGGAGTTTCCTCTGTCAGGCAGACAAAACTTTAAGAAAAAGAAAATGATTAGTAAGTGGTGTTTTAGAGTCTGATGCAACTTTTTATGGCTCTAGATGAAATACAAGATATAACTATGTGAGGCCAGCAGTCTGTGCCCAAAGAGAGTCAGTCCTCCTACATACTCATTTCTGAGTGAAACAATGATGCCTTTGTATTTTCATGAATGGCTAAAACAAGTGAAATCCTGAAAACACAAAACTACAAATATGACTTCACTGTGGTCAAACGCATCATAGTCCATTTACATCTGGTCAAATCAGCTGGTGAACACGCCATCTTTTATTCTCTGGTAGTTTATGTCTCATAGAAGCGCCAGACTTGTTCTCATAACAGAATTGAAGCATCAAGTGCAGCCTCCAGTGGTCAAACATTTACAGTCGTTGTGACAGTTGTCACTGATTCACACCCTGGGGTCCACGCAAAGCTGAAAGGAATCTCTGAGAACAGAGGTGAGGGGTACAAGTAAAGAGAGTAGTGAGAGGTAGTTACTTTCAGGCCAAATATTGTTTTTCCTTTTAGTTAATTAATTTATATTTATTTGTTCTTTAACAAGATGCTGAAAACATTTCTTAATTTTGGTCCATACTGACATGACAACATCACAACATGGTGACTGTAGCTGAGGAGGTAGAGCAGGTCATGTACTAATACTTGGCTGCTACACTCTGCATGCCCAAATATCCTTGGGCAAGATACTGAACCCACTGATGCATCTATAAGAGTGTGAATATATGTCATGGTCCCTCAGTCCTCCCTGACTGGCTTCAGCCTCCTCCTATCTTCCTGTTGCCTGTACTCGTGGGTGGGACTCATCCTGGTTTCCCACCTCTGGCCCGACACACCTGGAATAATCACCCACCTGTTTCTGATGTCAGGCCACTGCCACAAGATGCAGTCAGTCAGTCTTTGCTGATCTCCTTGGATTCTTACCGTGTATTTCCTCTGCACAGATTTCATGGATACCCTTGGAGCATGATTTCCCGCCTTCGCATTGTGTTTAACATTATTTCATTTTCAGTGTGTAAATAAACGCACTGAACTTTGACTTCCTGAGTCTAGCATTTGAGTCCAGCCTGCCTGAACAAACGTGTGTGGCGGTTACAACGTGCGCAAATGTTAGATAGAAAGCACTAAGCTAGAGCCTGTATGAATGAAAAACCTGAGACCTGACAGCTTTTTGTCTGAGACCTGAGGATGTCCTAAAATGTACACCGTACCAAGGTCTGGGTGAGCCCATGAGTGAGTTGATCCTGAGAGGTCCTGATGATGAGACAGGGAGGTGGGCAGGTGGAACAGAGTGGAGAAATTCGTACCTGAGCTGTGGTGGAATTGACGGCAACCAATGATCGAGCTGAGGTTCACTGTAGGCAGACTGTGAATGTGATCGCTGGACTTGACTGGAGACAGAGAAACAAGATTAGTACAAATATTAGCAATAGCAATAAGCACGAGCCTATTGCTATTACGTCAGGTTAGCTGACGTTCTGGCGAAGAGTAGTTGTGATCACTGGTCTTAAGTAATGCCGTGATAATCAGCATCAGGTGCGGCTCCCTCAGGGAATATAAGTTCACCCAGAGGAAGAGACATGAAGCATGGCAGGAAAACACAATGCTATTCACCCGGACCATGACAGGTTTGTTGTATAAAGCACTTTGAGAGCTCGAGTAAAAAAATAATAATAATAAAATAAGGTTGCATACATGAACCAGTCTACATACCACAGTTGATGTGTCCTATTCAACCATGTTTCAAAGAGGCTCTCTTCCATTGAGGCCTTCTTAGTACAATGGAACGATTCTGATATGAATGGAGCTTTTTGCAATATTGTTGAGCAAGAGGTTCATAAGGTTTGACGTGTTCTGCAGGGATCCTCTCTGCATACCTTTGTTGTAATCAATGGTGATTTGAGTTACTGTTGCGGTCCTATTAGTCTTGCCATTCTCCTATGATCTCCTCTGAGGCATTTCTGCCCAGAGAACTGCTGCTGGATATTTTACCATTGTTGGATCATTTTCTGTAATATTCAGACCGCTCTCTCTCTCTGCCACAACAACCATGAAAGTTTAAAAAGAAACTTAAAAACCCTTTCTTCATTCTCATGTTCAGTTTGAATTTTGCAGGTTGTCTTGAGCATGTCTAATGCCTGCAAGTGCTGAGTTGTTGCCATGTGATTGACTGATATTTGCATTGAACAGCTGAGCAATAAAGTGACCAATTTTACCACCCACAGACCTGAAGAACTTCTTGCATGATCTGTTAGTATAGTTAACTGTATATCTAGTCGTTATGCTTGCACTAACCCTAGTCATGTGTAACCCATTTGTGTGTGTTATGCCTGTGATGTATTGTGTTCTGGTATTTAATTAACAGACAGGAGACAGCACTGGATCTCTGGTCTCTTTACTGTCAATCACTGCAATATATAGAAATACAGAAAACCATGAGCTGTGTGTGTTGTGCATCTGCTAGGCCGGCTCTCCTGATAAAATAATTAAATCCATGTCATTAACAAAATACAGTAGAGATTTCTTTCACTTGCCATTAGCAACCAGGCTAACTTAGCATGCTAGTGTTACAGTTCTATCCTCGAGGTAAACTCATTAAAAACTAATTATTAAACAAACCAAAACGTGGCAGTTTGGTCATATTCAACTTACAACTAACGGCCTTAAGAAACTTTTATTTCCTGAGAGCAACCTGACAGTGACTTACCTCGGGCCATGCTGGAAGGAGCTGTGACCAGGGCACACATGCACGCGCCTGTGTAATCACGCAGTGCACAACCACACGAACACAGACTCAAAACACATAGGCAGGAGATTAAAACACAAAATAAAATATTTAATTAAAAAAGGGAGTTTTGGTGAAATTCATAAGGATTTCACACATTTGATACATATGCATAACTTCAGCTTTAAATTAAATTCAAATGTAGTTACATAGTTACCCTGACCAAATGTTTTGCACCAGGCTTTTTGTCTGTGTAGGTTCTCAGTCATCCAGGCCATCGGAGTCTAAGGAGTTTAGAAAGAAAGCGACTGGACTTGTTAAAGTTTCTTGATGGCGTTGCACCTCAGTTTTAAATAGAAACTCAAGAAACTGAAAGAAGTTCAGGTGCTTTCTTTCCAAGCTCTTTAGACCAACACGCTGTTTATTTTGGCTGGAAAGGTGGAGGTATTAACATGAGAGTTGGTTGTGGGACTCATTTTTGGAGCCAGCCCCGTGTTGCCACTGAAGGTATTGATTTTTTTGGCCTCTTGCTTTAAACCCTGATTGTTTCCATTTGGACAGGTATACTTTACCAGTTATTTTCCTATGTGTGTGTGTCACACACTAAATATTAAATATCTATACCAGATTTTGCTGCTTCTAATAGACTTTGACATATTTCAGTCTTTACTAAGAAGAGGAGCTACACCACCAGGGTGGCTAAAAAAAAGTTTAGAGTTAAATAAAATATTTAAATTGGATCTTATGGGAACTAAACCAAAGCATAAAAATATGAAACTAACACACAAACATCTGTTTATCATGTGGTTTTATTGAAACACTGGAATACATTTTCCATCAACACTGATGTGGTTTCCACACTTGAAACAACAGAGTATAAAAAAATGTAAAGACTACAATCCTAAGAGCATCTAGACTGAGAGAAAACTTTGTTAATAGATTTCTATGAGCAGTACAAAACAAATAGATGTAATGAATATAACCTTAGCAGTGAGGGACCAGCGTTAGTAGGTTCTTTGATATTTGAGGACACCAGAAATATAAACACACAATGAAAACATTAATACCTGTACTTTGACTATATGTTTTACTTGTTTCTTTAAATCCATATATGTTCTTACAATAGATTATAGCTCACAGATACACACATTCCATAACAAGAGCAAAAGCTAGCCTACCAATCATCTTTAACATCATGTAAACAAATTCATCACTTCTTTAAGTCATTGAATTGTTGGGATATCATGAAGTTTAAAAAAATGACTGACTGATGCAACCCTGTCAGCTGCTTTGTGTACTGCAATGAAGTTTAATGATGCCATTAAAAAAAAAAAGGTCACACAAGTCAGTCACATGGCACTGAAATATTTTCTGTAACAGTTAATCTGAAATGTTCACTGACTGTCTTTATATATATACACTGACATACACTCTGCCAAAAGTATCAAACAAAAACTCAACATTATCTTTGTTTTAATTTTTCTGTCTTATTTACATGCACACAGCATTTTTTAAGTTTTCTTTTGGAAAATCTCTTGATAGATTACTACTATCCAAAGCATCCCTGCATACATGAAAAATTTATTTTCTGTATTAAAATGGGAACTGATCTGCCATTAAAAACTTTGAGTAATATCAGCAGATTCCAGCAATCACATTCAGGTCTCTATATAAAAGATAAGAGTCTATTTGGGTGACTGGAAGCAAATATTTGCCATTTACATGCCCCAACACATGAACAGAAAGCCATATTGTTGTATGTGTAGACACAACCACTAACTTGCCACTTACTCCTCCCTTCTCTCCCTCTCTCGCTTTCTCTCTAAGAAATTCAGTCATGCAGTATACTTCACACAAAATTAAATCTGGCAAGGTTTCAGGGCTAATTTTTAACGTTTCGGGCCAAAAAGAGCACAAGATTTGTGTTTTGACCATCTGAATATGTCAATCTCTGCCTATGAAAAGCTTCATTCATGGCTTGAGCACACTCTCTTTTATGTTTTTTTCAAATGCATTTCCATATTTACCACTGCACAGTTACCTTGGGCCATAGGGCATGCTTTTCTCCTTCTGTCTGGTTCTAGCAAAAGGCAAATCATATCCTTTTCAGGGCAAATTTCAAACAACAAATTGAGTCACACGGGATTTATCTAATCTGTGCTATCATGCTAAAGTTTGCTCTTTAGCCTCCTATCACAGCTTGTCCTCTAGTGATACCATTAAAGTGGCCAGAGTGCTAGACTGAGTATGCCACCATTTGCTTGCAGCAGTAACAGTGACAGCAGTTCCAAAGCCTTTGTCAAAGTGGGCAAATTCAATTTTATTTGAAGCATACTGCTAGCCTGACTTCCTGTTTTTTAAGCATTGACAAATACCAGGCGGGTGGAGTAGATCAAGTCTGCCAGGTAGAGGATGAAGTTGACACCAGTGAGTACAGCCACTGCCATACACTTATCCCACAAACACAACCCCCGTTGTGAGCTGCAGCCGTATGGCCTATCTCTACTCCCACCATGCTTGGGGTCAAAGTTGAAGATAGGCCAGATGATGGTTGCTGACAGGTAGAGGACCACAGCCAGCATGGCGTAGGCTGACAGGAACCGGGGGAATGGGAAAGGCAAGCATCCAGTACACTCGCCTATACAGAGCAGGATGATGGCCGCTGACAGGATGAAGCAGATGCAGTAGACAGCCATGCAGTACTTCAGTGCATCGTGACGGTCGTACAACACAGGGTCACTCACAAAGACGAAGATGACGCAGGCCACGAAGGTCTCACAGACTTTCAATAGTCCAGGTCCTGTGGCCATGTAGCCGGCCACCTCACCTGGACGTGCCTTGCTGATGCTCACCTCACTTATGTAAGCAACGGTTGCCAAGCAGGAGAAGGCGGTTACCACGATGCGGTAGTCGCGGATCGTACTGGAGCCTGATAAACCCTTGAGGAAGTAGAGTGGGAAGATGATAGAGGCGGACAAACAGAGTAGGGCAGCGTAGCAGGCAAATGTGATAGGGAAGTTCTTCCAGGAAACAGGGGCTTTTGTCTGCAGGCCGAAGAGCTCCACCAGAATCACGAGCAGAGTGCCGGCAAAGCTGAAGGCCCAGCAGAAGATGCACCAGTCTCCTGTGCCATGCTCGAGTTTGGCACCATGCACGGCCACAGAGAATGCCACACAGGAGAAAGCCATGGCTGCCAGCCGTGTCCACAGTAGAGGGCTGGAGTGGAGGACTATACCCATGATGAGAGGTGAATTGGGCGAAGAGAGAAGCAGAAGAGATTCCTCTTATTTGTGGGAGTTGCCTCTGTCAGGCAGACAAACCTGTAAGAAGAAAAAGAAACTGATTAGTAAGTGGTATTTTTGAGTCTCATGCAACTTTTTATGGCTCTAGATGAAATATAAGATATAACTATGCGCGACCAGCAACCTGTGTGCAAACAGGGTTCATCCGACTACATGCCAATTTCTGAGTGGAACAATTCTGCCGTTGTATTTTCATGAATGACTTAAACAACAACTCAAATCCTGAAAACACAATTCGAAACCGCAAATAATGACTTCACTGTGGTCAAGCGTGTCACAGCCCATTCACATCTGGTCAAATCAGCTGGTGAACACACCATTTTATTTCTCTGGTAGTTTATGTCTCATACAAGCTGCAGACTTGTTCTTGTAACAGAATTGAAGCACCGAGCGCAGCCACTTTCTTTCAGACATTGCTCAATAGTCATGTCCTCAGAGATGGGTGTGGTGCTACAAACTCCACAGACCCCTGTCTGTCATCGTGTTGCAAACGTGGCCTATTTGTTCCACACCCACTCCCACTGTCGCAAGTACAGCGCAATTTGGAATTTAAACTATGACTATAGTCTAAGGAAAGCTGAAGTCTTTTTGCCCTCTCCTTTTTTGGGTAGAAAATTCAGTGTAACATAGCACCGAGCAAGATTATATTGCTCCTAATATCTAGTATCTTTAAGGTGTTTTAATGATTTTTTTTTATATTTGACAAGAGGATTTAATGTTTAATGTTTAAAGCTCGAGCTTCAGATAGCTCAGGCTCAAAAGCCCCGCCCACTAAATGTTCAAACCTTCTGTTTGCAAGGGAAGAGAGTGGCTCTATGGTAGAACTCAAACAGCTTTTCTATTAAACTGAGCAGAGCCGGAAATCAGCTAGGCACACTTTAAAATGTCAGAAAACATCCAAAATTGCCATGACAGAGATGAATGCAACGTTTTCACTCGAAAAGTACTTAACTTGATACAAACTGATACAAAACACAGCATCGCTGTTTTTGCCTTATTTTTTATCATCAACAGTTTTTATTTATTTCATTTTAAACTTCAATAACAGAACTTAAAAATAAATACATAAGTAAATAATTTTTTAAAAAAACAAACAAAAACAACAACAACAACAACATCAAAAAACAAACAAACAAACAAAAAACAAAACAAAAACAAAGGGAAGTTATCCTATTCTTTCTTCACACACCAATCCCCACACCACCACTCTATCATTACTCGTCTGTTCTTCAAGTTACAGAAAGCCAGCTTGTAAAGGGGGACCAAATACAATCATATTGATGCAATGTATCTAATAAACCATAAGTCACTTTTTCGTAAGATGCCAACTCAGCCATTGTCATTAGCCACTCTTCATAGGGAGGGGGGTTCTTTTTCCGCCAATGTCTTAGCAGGACCCGTTTGGCCGTAGTAAGAGCCAGAATAATCCATCTTTTTGTATAACTGGAAGAATCTGCATCAGAAAGTTCTGTGGTTATACCAAGTATGGACAGCTTTGGTGAGATACCAAATCTCCTTTTCAAAACACTGAAAATTACCTCCATTATGTTTTCCCACCGATCCCGAAGTGCCAAACAGCTCCATAAGATATGTAAAATAGAAGCGTTTTGACCATCACATCTCCAACATTCGTCCGTAGGGGCCAGGTTCCATTTATACAATTGTTGCGGAGTTCGATGCCACCTATGGATTATCTTAAGTTTAACAAATCTACTGCCTGTTTCTTTATACATAGTA
The DNA here is from genome assembly GCF_001858045.2 of Oreochromis niloticus. Classification (NCBI taxonomy): domain Eukaryota; kingdom Metazoa; phylum Chordata; class Actinopteri; order Cichliformes; family Cichlidae; genus Oreochromis; species Oreochromis niloticus. The sequence goes on from NC_031982.2 coordinate 26,246,235, forward strand.
TTAACATTTTGAAAACATGAATCCCATTCAACTGAAGATATGTCCAATGCCATGTCCTGGGCCCAATAGCCCTTAACTTTAAGGAGAGGGTCAGCTGACCGTTCTTGCTGTTTTTGCCTTATATCTTTTGGTACACTTATCCCTCATCCTTCTTACCGTTTGCTCAATTTCATTGCTCAGCCTTCCACCCAAAATAATTAGTACCAGTGTTATCTCCAGACTTACCAAAAATTACTTACAAAATGCTTTTAGCGATCTGTATGCAAATATTTTCCAGATAATATAATTTACCCCAAACTGCAACTGGTTGGGCAGCTGCACTGCACTGCAAGGTTGACAAGATTAGTCAACTTACAGAAGAGTTCATATCCTGTCATTGTCCTTGCTGTAATGCTTTTAGGAAACTTCTATATAGCAGCTTATCTACAGTGGTGTTTTGGGGGGGTTGGATTTTTTTCCTTCGTTTTTTTTCCCACATCTAACATTTTTACAGCTCAGATTCACTCTGGCAACACTGGCTGCCTTTCCTCCCTTCCCCTCATGACACCTACTGCCTGATTGGCTCCACAAGTGCTCCTCTCCTTACACAGCTTACACAGAGAGACAGTTATAAACATAGAGAAAAGGCCTGTTTACATTAGTCCTATTAAACATCTATGAAACAGTCATGGTTGGGGAGGTGAAAAGCTAAACTGGTGGTGAGGTATCAAGACAAAGAAGTGAACAAAAAAGAGAGAAATGGAAAAAAAAAGACCATGCAAACTGATTCAGGATGACTCACTTCACCCTAGGAGGGAGGGGAACACGGGGGAAGCCCTGTGCCTTGGCCACAGAAGGACACATAGTTTAAACACAGTGATGGAGTGGAATAGCAAAAGGTTGAGTCACTACAAGGCCTCTCGCTTTCACCACTCCTCCTTCCTCTCTCTCTACCTCCTCCCCTATTTCTTATAAAAATTTTCCAAGTTACTCATGGATTCCAGATGTGCTGCAGTCTGGTTGCTGCTGAACAACTGGTAACTTTGTCATGTTTGCCAAGTTTTGTCTTTTCTTCTCTTTTTCTTTCCTTGCTTTCCTCCTCATGGTCTCATTTGGTGGCTGGCTACTCCCTCTCTTTTCCATCAGTTGTCCTCTTTCTCCCTCCCTGTTCAAAAGTCCCTACCCAGCCTGGGAGTTAGGGTACCAATTATGCTTTGTGTAAACCACTCAAAATAAATGAATATGGAGGGTCGTAATGGAAAAATCAATCCCGCTACTCCTACTGCCATTGCTTTGCTACTTGTGGAATTGAATCAGGAAAGAATAAAGGAGAGGAAAATAGTCATGATAGAGAAAAAAGCGTAGAAAAGGACTTCCTTAATTGCAAGTGATGCTGAAAATAGAAAATAGATTATATCAGGATGTGAAAGCATCATGCTCCTCTGCACAGTCGCTTTACACGTATCACACACGCACACAAATATCAAGATGTACTATCATGTCAAGATGTTCAGGAAACGAGTGTTTCAGTGTCCCAGCAGAGAGGTCATGTGGGCTCCTTGTTTTGTTGCCATGACACATCGTTAGTTACTCAATTTCACCTATAATCCACTTACAGGGATGGAGGCACAAGATGAACAAGATGAACTCTGTTGGCAAACCATTTCAGTATGTGCAAGTCAGAGCATGATGCCAGTGTATTCAAACCTGAGCGCTGCGTTTTGAAAGGTTGATAGGCATTTGCTGAAAAAATCCTAAGTAGTCGAGGCACAAAATCTCTCTGATAAAACGTACAGTGAGGATCACATTTTGATTCTCTGAGACTGACCCACTCAACAAAAGCCACATCTCTTAATAAAAATTAAAGGAAAAACTTTAAAAAATAAATAAATAAATATTTAGGCATATCAGGCTAATATCAGGTAAAGGAGAATGTAACCCCTTTGTAAAGTAAAACATGTAAGTTTGACAGCGGTTCATTCATTGACAGTCAAAGTGGGAGTGCCACTTGCCACACCCTGCTCCAACCACAGAAACACACCACACTGCAGTCTTTTAAAAACATCTTGTCTCAAAAGAATGTAACAAACATTTTGTTTTGAAAAATCGAACTACAAGATAATATTTAGTAAAACATGTGGATATTTAAAGTTACTCCTCATGGTGGAAAATTCTAATTCGTCGAAAGCCTGTAGATTTTCAAAATAAAAGCGTAGACTAAGTAATCAATTCTTCTCAATAAGCACGTTGGTAGGCATCGTGCAGCATGTTTGGAAAGTCTTTCCTGTACACTTCTCAAAACGCCTACCTTGATCGCAAAAACACCACACCGGGAAGTTTCCTTTCTGTTTTCTCGTTGCTGCTGCTCTCAGCTCCTGACAACATGCAAGTGGTAGGAGAGCCGACGATTACAGGTCCTCAGCCCCCTGGCTGGATCTTCTAGTAGCTCAGACGAGCTGCTCCCCGCCCCAAAAAACCAAATTAGGCGTCAAATGTCTGCACCGTTATTCTCGTCTGACTTAAATCATCCTCCTTCTCCTCCTCCTCATCTCCCTCCTCCATGCTACCCAGGCTGCTGCTCTGTTACACTGAGCCCTCCTATCTAATCTTCCGAATTAGTTTAATACTATTTATTGATGCTAAACTAATGAAAAGCAGGGAATCAAAATAATGAAAAGCTTCTGTGAGTGACTGCGGCTTTCTAAGTGAAGTCTGTTAGCGTGATATGCTTATTGGAAATGCAGAGTTACCCGAAAGTTCACTTTTCATTGTGCCACAGTCATTCTAAAAGCATGACTTGCCACTTGGCAGCCATCTTGATATTTACCTATTTTGAAAATTGATCTAAATTAATTTCAGTATCACTTAAATAAATCTTGGGCTGACATTTAAGGAGATTTCACGAACGGCAAAGATGGTGGCAGAACCCAAGAAGCTGATGCTTCTCAATAAGAGAAAATGGCTGGGAAATTAGCAATACCTTGCTATAAGCTATGGAAGCTTGTTTCCAACTCTGATTTGTATGTGCGTGTTTGTGTGTGTGAGAGAGAGAGACGGATTTATTTATTTACTTATTTTTGCCATCTGCAAGACAGAATTGCAGGTTATTCATCTCAAAATCTCGATTTAATATCTCTTGTTTATTTTTAAATTGCATTGCAACATTTTGAGTTAGGACAGCTCAGATTAATCCCAGTAGCAGTAAATAAAAACAAACAACTAAAATAAAATACCAAGTTTAAAAAAAAAAGTAGTGGAAACAAGCTTCCATAGATTGTATGTCACATTTGATTTTAAAAAAGGCTATTATTTTTTTTATTTTCTCCTTCTAATCAGGTATTTTTTCACACGTTGTCATAACCACATAACTATTACTGAATAATTGTACAGTTCTGTTATTCATAATGTCACTGGACAAAAGCATAGATAGGGCTGGTGATAGAATATACCCTAAGTAGTTCTATATTCTACTTTTATTTTACTTGCAAATCTTGTAGACTGCTGCTTATTTTAAAAGCTGTAGTTAGATATTATATTGTATATTGTAATACTAATCAGAAATATATAGTAAGTAAAATAATCTCCAGCTGCAAAGTAAAAGTGATGTACAGGTTAATGAATCAATAATTATCATCTAATAGCATGATGTTAATAATACGTATGTATAATGGTATTCTAAAACCTTTGTATTACTTAAGCGGGGTCATGACTTTTATATGAGAGCAATTATATAAGTATGTGTTTCACTACTTGGAAAATAAGTTGCTTAATGAAAACTAATGTTTAAACACTTGTCATGTGATGCTGTTCGCCTGAAAATCATCCACCTGCTTTCTACGCTGTATTTATTTGTGATTAAATATTCAGATTTCCCCACAACGTACCATCCTGGAAACATCCTGAGTTGCCCGATATCTGATTAGAAAATCAGACGTTAACGTTTTAGAAACCCACACGTGAAGTGTGGCCATTAAAAAAACACAATCAATGTTGTCATCTTCATCAGCGTTACTATGGCTACGGGCCGGATGTGCTAAACATTTGTCAGCGCTTCCCTTTGAATGTTTGCACTCGGAGTATATTTTTCACGCTGTTGCTTGGCAACGACACCCTGACAACCATATTTATTTGTACACTGTAAAATATAACTTGTTTCAACTTAAAAATATCAGGTAAAGGGCTGCCTTAAAATTTTAAGTTAAGTCAAGAAATAGAGTTTGTTCTTGTAACACAACCAAATGTTATGTTGATGAAAAATCACATGTTGTCTAAACTTTCGACTTAGTTTAGTTGACTGAGATTTGTTAGTCAGTTCAACTCCTTTAATTGTCATTTTTACTTGGGAAAACCCTTTCAGCTAAATTAAAATAATCTATTGTTTAAACTCTTGTCCTAGTTCAGTTGACTTGGGTTTTTTAGTTAATTCAAATACTTTAGTAGTTCTTTTAACTTAGGAATCTATTTTAGCTTAACTAACATAATCTGTTAGCTAAGTTGATTTAAGTTTATTAATTAACTGAGCTCCTTAAGGTGGCTGAGTGAACTTGTAAATCAGTTTCATTTTAATTATCAGAGTTGACTGACTGGATGTAAAGAAAAATGTGTATTAAACATCTTAAGTTTTGTTTTGTTTTTTTAGCTTTCTAACATCCATTTCAGCAAAACTACCTGTTAGGTTTATCTTAGATCTCAGGTTTAAATATCTACATTCCTTTAAATTAATTTTCCGTTGTTTACAGAAAAAAAATAAAACCCCACAGATTCCATTAAAGTGTATCTGATCATTTCAAGTTTGTTTTAAGAACATGACAAGACAATTACTCATGAGCACCCAACATTCACCATTTATTGTGCCATCTTAGTCATCTGAGAAACAGAAAAATCAGTGACGTAGCTCATCAGGCTCACAATCCATCAAAACTCAAAGGTTGCTCCCTGTGAAACAATAAATTTGAATTTGGTCTTGAGCCCAGTTTGGGTGAAGATTAAATTCTGACCAATACTCTAGGAGCAGTAGTGATTCTTGTAACAACATAAAGTCTGCATTAATGTAATGTATCAACGGGACACTTGCTATTTTAGAAAAGTTATTCTTTACATTTGCAAAATGTTTAAACTTCATTGTGCTCAGTCACACCTGTTAGCATAAAACTTGAAATATTAAAATAGTACAAAACCTTTGATAAGTGACAGTAAAGATCAGTTTATAACAACTAAGACATCAAACTCTTGTATTTGTCTTCGTTTACAATTGCAACAAATTCCACAGAACCAATATCTTTGAAAATGAGTGCATGCTTCTGAAACATTTGATAAGATGGATATTTCAGAAACATTAGTTTGAGTCTGCTCAATTGCAAAACAAAGGAAAAACTACTGACTTGCATGAGATAAGCATCTGCAGAGTCCACCATTATATTGTTGTTCACATAAGTTTCTTAAACCATGAACAAATGAGTAATTGTCTAATCTGGAATGTAAAGTGTAGTCATTTAGTGACATACAAAAGTGAGAATGAGAACTTGCAAGAATAAAAAAACAAACAGTAAAATAAAAACTGTCCTTAACACTAAGGCAATTGTATGCTGTGAGCATACAATTACAGTTCTGCATGGCTTTCTGCAAGAGTCTGTTTCTTAGACCATGCACTAGTGAGATGCACTGCCTTCCACCAATGTTCATTAGGACGTTCTGAATGACTTCAAAGATGCCCTTAAGTTCCTTTGGATAGTCTATGTTGAGGGCAAAAAGAAGGCCCATCAGCATGGAAATGGCACTTGAGACATCCCTCAGATTAGACAGGATTACTGCCGCCTCAAGGACAACCAACACATCGATGATGTCTTCTTCTTTCACCATCACAATGCCAACTTTCATCCTCTTAGAAAACGTGTCTTCAATACCTGTCGGCTATAAAAGGGTTCAAAGACAAAAAAATAAATAAAATTACACAATTACAATTACACAATATCCCTTGTGCTTAAGAATTCATGTCTTTCCAAAGAAGAGCCATACTGATGCTTTGGATGATGGTGATTGGCTTTGAGTAACACTTATTAGTTGTTAAAGTTTTTTCAGAATGAGATATGCACCCCCATGTTACAAATCCATTTCTTGCTTTAAACAAAGACCATGTTCATAAATAACTGAGCATGTCTTCAATTGCAGAATTCAAACAAAATTTTCAATTTAAATGGTAAATGGCCTGTATTTGTATAGCGCTTTACTAGTCCCCTAAGGACTCCAAAGCGCTTTACACATTCAGTCATTCACACACATGGGTGGATGACTGAATTGTGGCTCAAGAGTTGCCAGTTTGTCTTATAATTGGAAGGTTGCCGGTTCGAGCCCCGGCTCTGACAGTTTCAGTCGTTGTGTCCTTGGGCAAGACACTTCACCTGTTGCCTACTGGTGGTGGTCAGAGGGCCCGGTGGTGCCAGTGTCCGGCAGCCTCGCCTCTGTCAGTGCGCCCCAGAGTGGCTGTGGCTACAATGTAGCTTGCCATCATCAGTGTGTGTGAATTTAAATCTACTTATGCTAAATATTGGCTGTGCTCTAAACCAAATCTGGCTGAGAATACATGAAATGTGCAAGCTGCAGCTACACTACAGAATCAGATTATGGCTCCATAGACAATGCTTCTTTAATCAGTTTATTGATTAAAGTTTATTTTTCCCCCTATATTAACAGCATGAAAAAAGAGCATATAGACATGGCTGAACAGGTTGCATAATTGGCACTGAATATCAACATCCACCTTTACCCAGCTGCCCAATGACTCTGGGCCAGTAACCTTTAATTGCTTACCCAGTCTACACAGTCTCTTTTCCAGGGTCCAGGACATTTCACCAAAGTATTGCCCCCCACAGCTGTAGCAGCCACTGCAGCCCCTTAAATATCCTAATATCTCTGCCATTACAATATACAATGTGAGAAATCAAACGTAAAGCTGAAGTGAACAGTACAGCAGCGAAATGTGAAAGACCCTGGTGACATCTATTGTTTCATAGATGCCACATGTTTCATCCACCACAGTGGATTTCATTTAAAATCCACTGTGGTGCTGTCATTATTAAATTTACTAAAAGAAACAATGCTAACCTTCACAGTCTTGAAAGTGTGTGAGGGCTCTTCCTTTAGAAAATGAGGTCCTCTGTCCTCTTCCTTTGTGTAGGGCTCTGGTCAAAGAAGTCAAAAAGAAAACAAAAACACTTTTTAAACAGTGTTTATGAAGCATGTAGACAGCTCCAAATTCACAGCTTTTTGATACATAATTCCATCAATATATGATTATCATTGGAGATTTTGAATCAGGCTTATCAGGACATTCAAGTAGAATATGATATCCAACCTACCACCAATATACACAGATTCTGTAAAAGTTACCACACTAAATGTCCAGTTGTGAAATATGATGACAGACTTTACTTATCAGCTTTCTTTCAATGAGTTCATCAGTTGAACTGGATAACCTAAAACTTAAACAAAGGATTAGATTTCGCAGTTGAACACTTACATCATCACCGAAGCATTTTATGAGCCTAGTTAGCCCTCCTATGCCGCTCTTGATTTTGTACAGCTCCACGAACCTCTCCATAATGGTCAAGCACAGCAAAAAGGAACCCTTTCAGGTCAACAGATGTAAGACAGGCAAATTCTGCTTCAACCTGAGCAATGGAAGAAGAGGGGTGGAGAGTACAGGCAGAATAAAAAAAAGATTCTTTGAGACCCAAATTTAAGCAAACAGTCATCTGAGGCCCATTAGAGAAAACACAAACACACAAAAGCAAACAAACAAAAAGATGCACTTTACCTGCCGTTCAGCGAACAAGGAAGTTCAGAGAACAATAAGCTCTGTCTTGAAATCTTTTAAAGTAGAATGATTGTGAAAATGACTCATGTGATGTAAAACTTTAGTAAACGTGCGATGAAAAGAACACTGAGTAAAAGGACAAGTAACAATTTCCTTATTCCTCAGATGTTTACCTTGATGAGCAATACTGTTTTAGTCCAACTGCCTCATTAAAGTTACACAACAGGCTTTTTTCATTAAAGCCAGCAAGTCCATTACATACTCCCTTTTTAGATCTGAAATACTGTGCACATTCTGTGTATATGTAGTGGACAGCAATTTACCCAAAAGAGTGCAAAGTTTGCAAGTCCAACTCATTTAAATAACAAAGACAGATGTGATCATCTAGACCTGTGAAAATAAATTAATGACAAACCTGCAGTTATGGATGTTATTACAACCACAAGAACCTAAACAGTCTGCTCCATTGCTTTTGTTAATGAATCATTTGTTGGTAGCACGTCTGAATATTTAGTTTATGCCACCTGCATGCGATCATCAATAGTGCAATATTACTTCTTAAGAAGTACCCTGACACTACAATCTTTATATCATTTGTTCTACAGAGCTATTAAGTTACAATATAATCTGTGGTGTTTCCAGTATGACAAAATGCACAAATTGTAACTTACCATTTGACTCCACTGACAAAAATATATCCCCAGCATCAAGTTTGGCTTCACAGACCTAAAATAAGTAAAATAAAAATATATGTTATAATTATATTGTTTTCGCCATTTACTCATGTTTGCTAATTTTCTGACATATAAACAATGTTAGTTTTGTTACAATACAGAGAATGCAGTTTAATTAAAAGGTAAATTATGCAAAAAAAAAAAAAAAAACTTCTGCAGTATACCATACCAAAAATCAGTGTCTCTGATGCCAGTTATTTTATCACTACAGCTCTTTTAGTATGAAAACTCACACAATCTAGTCATACTGATCACAAGAGTTCAAAAATAAGTCAAAATAGTGAGCTGTTGTTAAGCATTAAGCATTTTTTGGGTAACAAATAACTGCACAATATAATTAAAGCAAAAAATAAGCACACTGGAGGACTATCTGATAAAAACTAATATAATGCTGGTTTGTAGACCATATTTTGTCTCAGTCCTCAGCGCACTCTTGCAGCTTAGCATGCAGCAGTTAATAACAACTTAAGTGATTACATAGGGGTAAACAGATGACAACAAGCATCGGAGTCCTGCCAAAAAGTTCTTTTTGAACCCAGTCAGTTATTGGAAATATTGCCAAAATGAACTTCCATCAAAATACAACAGCCTGTGAACTTGAAAGAAAAGGGCCACAGACGCAGAGAGAGAGCGTCACCTGTAACCATGGCAACGTAACAACAAAACATGACTGTCAAAACAAAACCCCGAACAGCCCTGGCCCGCTACAATATGTTGAAATAACAAACAGCTAGAATTACATTTTACAGTGTATGGACTGTAAAACTGACGCGTTTCCTGAAAATAGAAAAAGGAAACCCCCGACATCTGGTATCACATAGGCATTTATACAAGACTGATTTGACTTATTTAAATCGTTCACATTTCAACAATTAAGGCCTGTGGGGCTAATAACTAGATAGACATTTTTTTAAGTGTATTTTACTACGTAATAGTAGTTCTTCATGACACAGCTCAGGGGTTTTATTATTGAATTTCTAAATAAATCAATTTCCACATGACATTAAAAAGGAAGTTACACTCCTTTACACACTATGTCTTGCTCATATACGATTCTACTGGTTCTGAAAGTATTTATAGTTCTCGAAGTCCATTTAAAAGTAAAATGTTGATGCCTAACAATATATTTTCCAATATAATGACAAATGTGAATGTCTGTTCCATGATCTATTATATAGGCTAGTGCCCTGTGTGTTATAATGTCTCTGTAAAATTCATCTTGTGCTTTGTATTAAAAAAATTCTGATATATGATCGTTTATATAATGGTAATTATATTTTATGTAAAAAGGAGAGGGAGAGGAAGGAGGGGAAGGGGAAGGAGGGGGAAGGAGAGAAAAGAAGAAAAAAAATTTGTCACTGTAAATGAGATATATACTTTGTTGCCTGAAATGTACAGAGTGCCAATGTAGATAAACATGTACAGTGGCAATAAAAAAAAATAAATAAATAAATAAAAAAAATCTGGTGCACTACAGCTGTATCACAAAAATTGTGGCACAAAGTGTCTGAACTGGAGAGGATTCTAAGAAGCACAAAGAGATTAAAGTACTCAACTAGTCTTTCTAATTCAAATTAATTAATAATTTTTCCACTTTGCACACAGGAGTGCATCTGAACATAATGATATAAAGTTATAATATTTCTAATCTCTGATATTTGGCACAATGGCTGCACAGTTAAGGGGTTAGATGAGGACTAAATGAACTAACTATTGCTCAGAATTCAGTAACCCACGTTTTAAGAACAGCATCTTACATGTTCATATCATGTCCAAAAATACAACACGTGATATAAAAAACAAGGGAAAATAAATCAGGTTCTCTATCAGCCTAAAACTAAGGATAATAACCACTATAAACTGTAATGATATTGATTCACTTCATGTTTCAGAGTTTTCCTCCTCTTCTTTTGCTGCTCCCTTTAGCAGAGTTCACCACAGTGGATCATTTGCTTTCATCTCAGCCTCTGTCTACCATGTCAATTAATCTTTCTGTCTGGCAGCTCCATCTTCAACACCCTTCTTTGCATGATCCAACCATTTCAGCCTTTCCTTACTAACTTTGTCTCCAAGCTATTCAACCTGAGCTGCCCCTCTGATGTAACCATTTCCAGTGATGGTGCCATGATCTCCAAGATGACATCATAACAGGTGATCTTGTAAGCCTTAAACTTTTTTTTCACTCTTGCTGCTGTCCTTCTATCATACATCACCCCTGATACTTGGCTCCACACACTCCTCCCTGCCTGCACTCTCTTCTTCACCTCTCGTGTGCACCATCCATTGCTTTGGATGGTTTACGCAAAGTACTTAAAATCAACTACCTTCACTATCACCACTTCTTGCAGCTTCACTCTTACACCTGTCTCCCTCTCATTCAAACACATGTAATCTATCTTGCCTTCTACTTATTTTCATTCCTCTTCTTTCCATTGCATACCTCCATCTCTCCAGGCTCTCTTCCACATGCTGCCTGCTCTCAATATAGATCACAATGTTATCCACGAACATCGACGTCCACAGAGACTCCAGGCTGACCTCATCTGCCAACCTGTCCAAACAAGAAGGTGCTCAGAGCTAAACCCCGATATAATCCCACCCCCACCTTCAACCCATCTATCAGTTAAACTGCACACATCACCACTGTCTCACTGTCCTTATACGTGTCCCGCACCACCCTCACACACTTCTCTGCCACTCCTGACTTCATTCTATCACACGCTTTGGCTAGATCCACAGTTCAAGTCCTTTTAATCTTCCCTATACTTCTCTATCAGGACTCTCAAATAAAACAACTGTAGTTTAATGTTTGCGAGTTTTAAACTGACTAAATGTACAGAGCAGTGTGGTTTCTTATCAATGACATTTACAGATACAGAATTTGTCCATTGTAATAATAAGAACAACGAGGTGAAGATGGGATAAACACCATGTCCAAACAAAATCTGTAAAATATTTATAATTTAATAAAAGTAGGATACTTTAAAATAAAGACAATCTCAAAGAACAATGAAATAAAGGCAAATTGTACAGTGAAAATGACACAAAAGGGTGACCACAATTAAATAGAAAACATTTAAAAAGTCACATAAATTCTAATAAAAACAGAAATTAAATACAGGAAGTATTATGTAAACATTTGTGCTTTTGTGTGCGCGTTTTCCATAACACTAAACAACACTCCAGAGTAAAATATTTAACCGGCCACGAGGCGGCGCTACATTTAAAATCAGACTCGGGTGAGTGACGTAGAGGTGTTCGCGACATTTTTACAGCAGAAGCGGCAGTTTCCGCGCTGGGTTGGAGAAGGCAACATCATGGCGTCAGGAACAGGAGGGTCGTCCGATGGACACGATGCAGAGCTGGAAGAATTATTAGACAGTAAGACTCGGCATTAATATTTTATCAGTGTGTGTATTTCTGAACACAGCAGTGGGATTTTCGTGCAGCTTCGTGGTGTCGCCGTGTCCTTTTTTGTTGTTGTTGTGCTTCCACCGTGTCAGGGCTTAGCTCAACGTCAGGTGCTCCTGCCCGGGTCCCAAAGATCTGCAGAAGTAATGTTCAAGAAGAAACGTCAGCACGAATCGCTTCATGTCTCTGCTGTCAGATAACTTTATCCGGGTTCAGTTTGTGCCCTTCATCGTGTATCTGCACAGAACACGGAGTCAATTTCCTTAACGACATATTTTGTTCAAGGCAAATTTTCAAAACAACCCAGCTTAGGATTTAAAGTGTTTTATTTTTCCAAATATGTATAAAGGCTAAATTATATACAGTTTTATTTTCTCAACAGTAGGTTTTCAATATAAAAGACATTCATAACAATAATAAAACAATCAGAAAAGGGCTAAAAATCTTCAAACCACTTTATATATTTTTCCTTCAATTTAAAGTCATCATTTGTCTTACATAAGACAACATATTATTGTGTTATGTGCACCAAATTCTGACCCTTCCATCCAAATGTTGCAGCAGAAATCAAGACTCATCAGACCAGTCAAACCTTTTCTAAGCTTCTAGTTTTCAAATTAGTTCTTCGTTGACAGGAATTTCACCTGGCGTGGTCTTATGCCCCTGTAGCCCTTGTACTTCAAAGTTTGATGTATTTTGCATTCAGAGATGCTTTTCTGTGTTGACTGGTTGCATTGAGTGGTTATTTAAGTTAATGTTGCCTTCCTGTCAGCTCGAAGCTTCCTGGCTATTCTCTGACCTCTGACATCAACATGACATTTTCACCCAGAGAACTGCTGCTCACTGGATCTTTTCTCTTTTCACACCATTCTCTTTAAACCGCAGTGATGGTTGTGTGGGAACATCCCAGTAAATCAGCAGTTTCTGAACAACCATTTCATATTCTAAGTTACTTAAATAACCTTTCTTTGCCACTCTTGTGGTCAGTTTAAGATTAAGCAGGTTGTTGTGTTTTGCTAATTAAAGGTCAAAATGAGTGTTTGAAGAATGAAGTGATTGTTGATTAATTGATTAGTAAAAAAAAAAAAAAGTCACTGCCTTTGTGTTTTAAAATGTGAATATATTATGCTTTTGCTAATTTTCTTTAATAATGAAAATAATCCTTTTTTATTTTGAACTCAGAATGAGTTGATTAAAAACAAGAATTTTATAGAATAGACAATTTTATAGTTCAGAAAAATTGCTGCAGCATCATATGCTGCAGCAGGATGTCATATGCTGACATCCTGCCCATCAGTTATCCCAGTTATCCCATAGCAATGGGACAAACCCATAGCAATGGGATAACTGGATAATTATTTGTCAGTGAATATGAAACCATTAAATGCATTTTGACTGAATTGGTTCTAATGTCATCGCTTTCTTTCAGGTGCGTTGGATGACTTTGAGAAGGCGTCCGTCCCTCCAGCCCCTGAACCTGCAGCCGCTTCGTCCTCAGCCAGCAGTGGTGCACAAAAGGTGCTTGCGAAATAATTTAGAATAGAATGTTTAGAATAGAAGGCCAGCAGCAGCTTCCGGTTCAGATTTTTCTGCCTCAGGACACGGAGGAAGTGCGGCCGCTGCTGGGCCTTCTTTACCGGGGTGATGGTGTTGTGGGTCCAGGTGCCCAGAAACCTGAAGGTGGAGACAGATTCCACCCGTTCTCCATTTATAATCAGTGGGGAATGGACCTGTCTGTGCCTCCTGAAGTCCATTATGAGTTCTTTTGTTTTAAGGACGTTTAGCTTCAGGTTATTTTCTAAGCACCAGAGGGACAAGTTCTCTACATCCGTCCTGTATGCTCTCTCATCTCCATCAGAGTTGAGTCCAACCATGGTGGTGTCCCGGTGGCAAATTTTTAAATAAAAGTTTGGCTAATAGTGAATACCAATACTTTTTTTTTTTTTTTTTCAGTTTTTTCAGAATCAGAATCAGAATCGTGTTTATTGGCCAAGTATATGTGCAGACAAATACAAGGAATTTGGTTCCGGTAGATGGTGGCTATCAAGCACAGCAATGTAAAACACACACACACACACACACACGTCTATATATACATTACACATGCATACACATACATACACAAAGCTGTGTAAACCAACTATAAATAACTAAACTTATATACATAAAATACAGAAATGAAATGAGGTGGAATGAATACTACAGAATGTACATAAGGTGCAGTTGCAGTCTGGCAGTGGGGAGCAGTGTGACAGGTCAACTGTTTAGGAGGGAGATGGCGAGGGGAAAGAAACTGTTCCTGTGTCGGGTGGTCCTGGTCTGCAGGCTTCTGTACCGTCTGCCAGAGGGCAGTTGTGTATTACTGTTGTGTATTCCCCATAATGTTAGGAAAACTAGGAAATGTTGATTTTAAAGAAAGAACTGAGACAATTTGAAGTCTTTTCAGTCCTTCATCACTTTTTTTTTAACATTTCACCACCAAAAAAACTGAGGTCACACAACAGATAAACATCGCAACTTTCTTATTTCCTGATATCAGTAAATATCAGTATTTGCAGATGGCAATATTTGACTGATAAAGCAGTGCTTTTCTGTCTTTTTCTGTTAATTTTCTATCCAAAACTGCAAACTAGAAAGTGTCGGTGTTATTTTAGTTTTGAGCTTTCAAATGTTGGTTCTTTTACTATTAGGAAGCAAGACTGCTGCAGGTTTACATCAAGTGTAAGCTAGAGTCGGGTCTAGAACATAAAAACAAAACAGTTTCAATTCAGATGGAGTGAAAAGAAGAACATCTCCCTCAGTTTTTCCTTATTTCTAAATAAGGTATTTTGGGGTTTTTTTCTCTGCCTGTCTCAGCCCCCTTTGCTTGAGGACTGTAAGCTCTTCGAGACTCTCTTTGAAGGGGACATGGCTGCCCAAGCTAAGGAGGAGTGGGAGAAGGCCATGACGGAGCTGGCTCAGGAGGAACCGGAGCTTCTCCAACACTTTCAGAAGCTATCAGAGGCTGCGGGAAAAGTTGGTAAGATATAGGCTTGTGTTGACTATGGTTTACTTCTAGTCTTCTGCCTATTTTGGCTTTTTGGCAAAATACTCTGTTTATTCTGACCAGGTACTGACACTGCCTCCCAACAAGAATTCACTTCCTGTCTTAAAGAAACCCTTCAGGGGCTGGCCAAAAATGCAGACAACCTGAAGGTGGGTCAAGCTGAAATTGTGCAAATATGATGAAGGTTTTGCATATGAGAGCAATTTCATAGTCTGATTGTTTTCTTGCAGTCTTCGGGACTAGCTGGAGATGACCTTGTCAAAGCACTAGAGGGCCTAGGGTTGGAGGAGGGTGAAGGTGGTGGTGGTGATGATGGAAACATCCTGCCCATCATGCAGTCCATCATGCAGAATCTTCTCTCTAAGGAGGTGCTTTATCCATCCCTGAAGGAAATCACTACTAAGGTGTGCTTTTGGTTTTATAGCAGACATTATATTCTGCAGTATCCCATTCAGTAATTGTATTAACTGTACTTAATTCCTGCAGTACCCAGAGTGGCTGGAAACCAACAAACCGAGCCTTAGTCCAGAGGACTACCAGCGCTATGAGCAGCAGGCCAAAATCATGGGAGACATCTGTAAGCTCTTTGAGAGGGAGGAAGAGGGTGCAGCAGATAAAGAGAGCACATTTGAGAGGATCATGGACCTGATGCAAAAGGTGATGCAGCACTGTCTCTTATCTCATACAAACACCAGTTTATGTGTAGAGTGAAACTGGTAACTCATCCTGTTTCTTTTACCAACAGCTGCAAGACCTTGGACAACCACCCAAAGAGCTAGCAGGTGATGCGGTAAGTAAACACACCATTGTGTGTTTGACCTCGCTGTACAACTAAGATTTCAGGGAAAGAAAATGTGCTGTAATTTGATTGTCCCTTTCATAACAGAACTGCGGTTGATGTTTTAATCTGAATTTTATGTGATTTTAAATGAGCACAAATATTTATAGTTCTTCCTCTCTTTTTTTTTTTTCTTCCTCTCCAGCCTCCTGGCTTTAACTTTGACATGGACTCACTCAATCTCCCTGGAGGCCCTGGGGCCGGGTCAGCCGAGCAGTGCTCCGTCATGTGATGAGGGTAGTGGCGGTGTCCATCTGAAGCACTTGAGCCGAAGGGTCGCTCTGTGTGTGTCAGCAGCGGGGGAGAGTGACAGAATGAGAAGCAAATGTCAGGCAGGAGTGTGACTAATCCGTCATCACCGCTCTCCTCCTAAAGAGTAAAGTGTGTGGAAACAGAAGCAACATAAGGAATCACAAACAACACAAACACACATATTCTTCTCCATAAAAATCATGGAAGGCACAACTAAGAACATTTGGACATCTTTTCATTAGCAGCTGCCACAATTCCTTCACACTTTAATTTTAGCAGAGTTTCTGTAAGAAGAAAATACCACTGGCCTTCTCAGTGTTGTTTTTACATACTGTTTAACCTTATGGTAATTTACATCAAACCACTTCACGGGTATAAACGGTGCCTTTTCAAAGTGACTTTAAGTTGTTGTTTTTAGGTTTCATTAGAACGTGAAATTTCATCTATTATTCAGCTACAATCGGAGTTAAAATGGTCTGAATTTGCAATAACATCCCAAGTTGACACCAAGTGATTGTTTTCCAGCATTTCACTTAAGCTAAAAGCTTTAACTTAGAAAGTTTATGGTTAACATGCTAGAAAACTATGAAAAATGTGTACATTTGTTAGTTATTTAAAAGATTAAAACAACTAAAGAGGAGTGAAGCCCTCATAAGAGATTTCCTTTACCTCTTAAAACTAAGCCAGCTAATTTAATAAGACCCATTTGCTATTCCTATTTCCAAAATATTGATTTGAAGTGATTGATGATTCCTGGATGCCTTTGCTGTGGTTGAAGTGATCATTATAGTGTAGAGTAACTGTGCAAAGTGCTTCCCTGTGATTCCCAGTGTTTTCAATGTGCAAAATGGTGTTTTCCTTTTGGCATGGGGTCTCCGCTGGGAAACAACAATCACCTGAGGTCATGAAAATAAACCCTATAAAAGTGCGTCATGTTTGTTCCAGAGAGGGCGACAGACAGTGTAGTAAACATCACATTGTGTTTCGTGAAAGGGAGAGAGAAAGAGGTGGCTAATACATGGAGATGCGCTATTGGGTAAGACATCAACAACCTGATGTTGGCACTTTCTGGCAGTGCCTGTCGGGTTTGTGTAGCGGATAACAGTTGACTTCTGTAACTGTAGAGAGAGATCTAGATATCACACGACCACCAGCCCATCAGTGACTGTATAATAAAGGGTTCTGTGAAAGGAATCAGTCAACCATGCACTGAGAAGAGATGCGATTTACATCAGCTGAGGGGAGTGCTGCTGCAGAGGTTTACAGAGACCTGTGGTTTCATCCCATTGTGGGGTGGGACTCAACTCTCAGGGCCGATGCAAATGTTTCCCACAGCACCGTTAAAAGTAATAAAAAATAATGATGATAATAAAACTTGTTTTTGACACTATTCTTCTGTAAATATATAAAATAAAACTAATGATATACTGTAATTGTTCCCGGTGTGATTTTTGTCATTATTTCTTTCATACTGCTTATGGAACATGAGTAGAAATATTGTGTCATAATCAACTGCATTAAGAGAAGTTTTACTATAAGTTTACTGCACTTCAGTTTGTCTATGCTGTAGTCATGACTAAAGCTATGGTCATTTTATAAAATATGCTGCATTACTGGAGAAAATCTGTAGTAAATGAAGTAAAGGATTTTTTAAAATTTAAATTCTCAAGTAATAAATAATAAA
Organism: Oreochromis niloticus; assembly: GCF_001858045.2. NCBI lineage: Eukaryota > Metazoa > Chordata > Actinopteri > Cichliformes > Cichlidae > Oreochromis > Oreochromis niloticus. The sequence goes on from NC_031982.2 coordinate 26,263,992, forward strand.
TTATAAATTTATATACACTCATTTTGAACATGTCACTGTAATTTGGGGCTTTTAATGACTTCTTTTACAATGTCTTTAACATGACAAAACCTGTTAACATCTTATTAGTAATCTTCATTGACTACAGCTGGTAGTTTCTCTTTGTCAGCATGCCACTCAGATAAAGATTGAGTTATTTGGCCACAGTGATAAAGGGTTTGTTTGGGGGATTAAAGGAGAGTCTTTCAAAACACTGTACCAACTGTCAAGCGTGGTGGTAGTATCATGCTCTGGGGTTTTTTGCTGCCAATTGTATGAGTACACTGGACAAAGTGGATGGAAAAATGAAGAAAGGGAACTAGTTCTAAATTGTTCAATGTTACCTCAAATCAACAGCTAGACATTTGAAACTTGAAACACGGTTGGATTTTCCAACAGGACAGTGATCCCAAACACACATTAAAACTAAAATAGATACAACAGGCTTCTGGAATGGCCTTCTCAAAGCCCTGACCTCAACACTCTTGAAAATCTGTAGACTATGATTATAAGCACATGCCATGAAACCAGTCAGCATAAATAAATTCTACCAAGTCTGACAATAAGAGTTCCATCCAGTAAGAATTATTCTGACTGTTTTTAAAGTCATTAAAGATGTATGATGTCCTATAACCCAAACCTGGAAAACGAACAGGTCAAAGAAATCACTAAAAGCCCCAAATTACCACAACCTTCATGCCTACAAATGCGTGTGTGTAAACTTCTGACCACAACTGTATTTTGAGACGTTTAAAGAGGAAAGAATTGTGTAGAAGTCCACTTTCTTTTTGTTGCAATCCTAGATTATTGATTTTTTTTTTTTTTTAATCCAGTGGAAACGCATTACTTCACATTACAGGCGCCCCCGCGTGCCACGTATTGTGCCTGCAGCAGATGACGTCATCAAATTATAATTTGCAGTCGGATTTAGAAAAAAAGAATTTTAGAATCGTTTATGAAGAAAACAATCTTAATCTTAATTAATTTTTTTTAATTATGAATTTCTCACTTTAATCTAATAGAATTTGTGAGTTCATGACATTGACATTTTAAAGAATAACCTTTTTGTCTCTTAGATTTTTACCGCTTTTTTAAAGAAACGAACGACTCTTTATCCGAGTACGTATATTTATTTCATACGTCTAAGGAGTGCTTGGAAATATACAGATTAGATTTGTTATGACGGCATTTAGTCGCATATGTCTTGTCTATGTGTTACATTTCTACGCGCCGCTGCCGTGGAACTTTCTGCGTCAGATTTTCGTCGCAAAACTTTATTGTTCAAAACCGGAAGACAAAACGGACTACGTGTCAGGAAAAAGGAGAATCAACTAAATGGGCGAAGGTGGTCAGGCCGCTTGATTCAACATATCTGCAGAGTTTAGTCCTTTTTAATTATTTGCTCTGGCTGAGTTTTGTCTCAGCATTAAAAAGAAGACCTTTGCGGTTCACCAGTAACGATGTTAACAAAATTTGAAACGAAGTCGGCCCGTGTCAAAGGTAAGAGTCTGCTAGCTACTTATTAGTAAAGAAGCTAACGTTAGCTAGTTGACGTTATCGTCCTCGGTTGATTATTCATTCAGAGTTGTCTCTTTATTCTTGTTTTTAAATAGATTTTCCTCCGACTGTCTCTAACTAATTTGTCGTTATAGTGTCTTATTCAGATGTAGCGATAAATGGACAGTAGTTGTACGTGTCCTTAGCTGTCCGGCTAACATCACTTTGCATGTTTAAAAAACCGCTGTAAATTAGGATGATGCTGGTCGTCTGAAGTGTAATAGCCTCTTCTGTGAGAGATCTGACGAGCTGTTTTACATTTCAGGCCTGAGCTTCCATCCCAAACGGCCATGGGTTCTTGCAAGTTTGCACAACGGAGTCATCCAGCTGTGGGACTATCGGATGTGTACACTTATTGACAAATTCGATGAGCATGACGGTAAGACGGTGTTTTAGCTCGAGTACGCTGCTTTAGCTTACAGACTGTGTTATTAATGGAAGTGAGGTGTGATTTAATGTGGTCTCTCACCACAGGTCCTGTCAGAGGGATTGATTTCCACAAGCAGCAGCCCCTGTTTGTGTCTGGAGGGGATGACTACAAAATCAAGGTGGGACTGCTGTGGCATCAACACTCTCACTAAATGTCATGAAGCTGGATAAATGTTGTTTAAGTGCTTATTTTTATGTTTCTTTGGTTTGAGGCAGTATCTCATACTCAGGATTTCTAATATTTTGCCTAAACATCTAAGGTGCTGCCATGTCTTAATGCACTACTGTAAAATGAAACCTAGGTGAGAGCTGAGTAAATGTTCTTTTTGTGTACAGGTGTGGAACTACAAGCTGAGGCGCTGTCTCTTCACCCTCCTTGGGCATCTTGACTACATCAGAACCACCTTCTTTCACCATGTGAGTTGTCCTGCTGTTTTAACATAGAAAATGGACAAGTGACAAATTAAAGGAAACCTTGAACCTTTGACTCCTGCAGTGACTCTCCTATTTTGAACTACTTGTGCAAATCAATGGAGATATTCAAGATGATCACCTTTTATCCTGTGAAGTGCTCTCTTCCAGAATGGCCTCCACCAATCTGGCAATAGGATTCATTAGATTAAATTATGCAACTTGTATGCTATGGCTTTTCCAGTCACCAGATCTTAGCCTATCATTCAAGATAGGATAGGTTGTCTCCAAGTCCACGGGAGAAATCATTAGTTTTATTTGTGATGGTGGAGCACTGTGCAACGCTAAAGCTGGGATTCAGTACAGTACTACATATTATGGTAAACACTTTGTCTTTAAGGGGTTTTAATTTATATTGTCACCCCACTGGATTAGTACTTCCTTCTGTTTTTTTTTTGTAATTTATGTTAGAACAATTTAGACTTAAGTTATTTCATTAATTGTCACCTTGCCTGTAGGAGTACCCCTGGATTCTGAGCGCTTCAGATGATCAGACGATTCGCATTTGGAACTGGCAGTCCAGGACGTGTGTCTGGTAAGACACTGTGTAAAGTTTAAACTGTTGTTTCTCACAACTTGCACATAGTTAGGCTGTTTAATTGAGATTTTAAATAAACAGAGGAATGAAAATTGTTAAAATTTACCATAATGAAAATGAATGGTCTGCCCTAATTTCTTATGTTTCCTATTTCTTTCTTCTCTGCAGTGTGCTGACTGGCCATAATCACTACGTGATGTGCGCCCAGTTCCACCCATCTGAGGACCTGGTGGTGTCGGGCAGTTTGGACCAGACTGTGCGAGTGTGGGATATCTCCGGTGAGGGCCTGGGGATGGCAGACCAGAGGACAGCGGGCTGGGTTTTGGGGGAGGGGTTGGGAGCAGAGTGGTACAGATGAGGAGGAAGAAAACAGGAGCAGGACCGAAGTGAAGTCCTAAACCTCTTCTTCCTCTCTGACTTGTAGAGGATAAAACTCTGTGGGCTGTTTGCAGAAACACCTCTCTTTTGATAGATGGTGAGAGAGTTAGATGCAGTGGAACAAATTTATGGTGTGGTATTTATTTATTTTTTTAATTTAATACTACACTGTAAATAAAAGCTCTGAAAGGAGAAAGGCCTTACAGATCAGATAGATGCACAGTGAAAGGATAAAATCCACATAGATGGATAATTGGAGAGGTGTTTCTGTGCCTGTGCATGCTGTAAAAATCTTGTGGTTTTTCTTTCTCCTGTTTCTTGTCTTTAGACTAACTGCACTCATTTGCTTTCACTTCCTTTCATGTGAACATGCATAAGTTCTAACATTCACCAATCCTGGGTTTATGGAATTTAACTTAGTTTTTGGATTGAGCATGGTTGCATCCATTTGTACTTTTTTTTTTATTTTTTAACTTGTCTATCACATGACTTAACTGCAGCATGTGTTTTCATTTTTTTATGATAAATACATAGTATGTTTATGGGCAGGTTTAGCTTTAAGGGGTTACTTTGAACTCATACTCACAATATAGAAAATCCATACTGCTTTTGCATCCAAACAAAAACATTAATTGGTTTTAAAAAAAGTAAATCTTTTTTTTATACACTTAAACTTTCTGGCTGTCCCATATTTCTATATGACCTATGACATTTGCACGACTGGCTCTACTATTAAAAAAAAATAATAATAACATGAAATATACTACAGGTTTATATTTCCTGTAGTCATTGCAACTTATTGGTATCATCTTCATTCCTAACCAATAATTGTGGCATTTCAGACTATACTAACTGCACGTCATTTAAACATTGTGACTGAAATGTGCATGAGCCTTTAAGAAAGCAAACTCCAAGACTCATAATCCTGATACTCAACGCCCCATCGAGGCTCACCTTTACAATGCTAGCTACCACCCACTCCACCTCCATCAGCCAAGTCCACACACTCCCTGTGTCCTCCTTATCCCATGCTCTCCCTGGAAACATCCACACCTGCACATGGGTTCCTAGTGTCATTTCTGTTTCCTGCGTGTCATCTCTCTCTGTGCTGTTGTACTGTCTGCTCACCACATTGTTTTAACAGGCAGGAATCATGAATACAAGCTGTGTTTTCTCCATCTTTTTTCATTTCCTGATCTCACTGAGTCTCTGAAATAATCAGCTACCTTGCTCTGCTATCCATCCAAATCACAAGTGATTCCGATTTCTTCTGTAAGATGATGATTAATTAAACCAATCAAAGCATGGCTGCAGGAATGATTGTTTCCAGACTCAAGCTGGCAGTCAATGAGAAAGCAGAGGTTGTGTTGGTGTGTTTCAAACCTGTGTGTGTGTTCAGTAGTACAACAGTGCGCTGTGTTTTTAAACCCCCCTTTTTGTGGCCTCGCTTCTCCAATGATGATTCTCCAAATTTGATATCTAAATAATATGTATCTTGTTTTTCCCCATGTTCCGATCCTCTACTGTGGTTGTGCCCTGTGTAACTTGATTATGGCTCCCCCCTTTGCATGCGGTGCTCTCTGATGGTTCCAGGTTTGAGGAAGAAGAACCTGTCTCCAGGTGCTGTGGAGACGGACGTGCGCGGCATCTCTGGTGTTGACTTGTTTGGTGCCTCTGATGCTGTTGTTAAACACGTCCTCGAGGTGAGAAGCAACTTTGTACCTTTTGTAAATGTTGTGGTCGTTTGAGTGAATCAGCCTTTAAAGGTTACTGGGGGGAACCTTCATTTGTTCCTGGTATCTCATTACAGGGAAATGTCCATTCGTAGTCTTCGGCTCACATATTGTTTGGATGTCCTTTTTGTTTTTGTTTTTTTTCCTTTTACAAAATATGAAATGCATCCTTTAGAGTGAAAATATAGAGACAAGTTCATTGTTAATGAGGTTCTCCAAATCATCAAAGTCCATGATGCAGTTCTGTCTGGAAAACACCACCTTTTAGCCCGAGCTAGCAGTTGAATCTGTGTTTTAAGGGGTATGTGATTACGACTTAAGGTCAGAAATATTCAGTCATAAAAAAAAAAACTACATTGCTTGGGTTTTGTTTTAATGTAGTATTTTATGGTTTCTGTGTGATATATTATTTATTTAATGGTACTGAAACAGCTTCTCAGAGAGTAACACAGTTTAGTTTCATATAGAACGATGCTGTGCTATGACAGCTGTTTGTGTGACTTGAGGTTATGTTTATGTTCAGGGTCACGATCGTGGGGTCAACTGGGCAGCCTTCCACCCCAGCATGCCTCTCATTGTGTCTGGAGCTGATGACAGGCAGGTGAAGATCTGGAGGATGAATGGTGAGTGACTTTACATGAGCGTTAGAAGTTGATGTTCACGGAAACGAAAACCCCTGACTTTTCTGTTATGTGCCAAGAAGTAGGTATTTCATCAAGCTAACTACTTCACTAATTGTTTCCTGCTGTAACTGTTTCTGCTTGTTTTTTGTCTTTAATCATGTCTCATTTTTTTGTTTTTCCCCCCGTCTGTGTTCAGAGTCCAAGGCATGGGAGCTCGATACATGCCGTGGGCACTACAACAACGTGTCCTGTGCCATCTTCCACCCACGCCAGGAGCTCATTCTGTCCAACTCTGAGGACAAGAGCATCCGGGTGTGGGACATGTCCAAAAGGACTGGAGTACAGACCTTCCGCCGTGATCACGATCGCTTCTGGGTGCTGGGTGCCCACCCAAACCTCAACCTGTTTGCTGCAGGTAAGTGCTGACAGTGATCTGATCAAAACAGGAACATTAACAGATTTTCAAGTTCAAATATCAATTTGCAACGTAGTTGTTTGGTTAGTTTTGAAGCTGATCCTTTGCATATCAGGGAAAATTTGAAAAAAAATGATTTTAATGGTTCTCTTAAGTTCACATGGCCTAGTAGCAGGAAATGTCTGCCATGTATTTCCTGAGGAGGGGAAAAATACAGTGTGTACGTGTGAAATTTGCACTGACGGATGGTTTATTTTGTGTCTTTAAGGTCATGACAGTGGTATGATTGTGTTCAAGCTGGAGCGTGAACGTCCAGCCTACGCCGTACATGGCAACATGCTTTACTACGTCAAGGATCGCTTCCTCCGCCAGCTGGACTTCAACAGCAGCAAAGACACGGCTGTTATGCAGCTGCGCAGGTGTGGTGTGCACAAGATAGCATTTTGAGTATACGAATACTGTACATTCACCTCTTTATTTCTGCAATCAAAAAGAAATTGGTCTAAGTAATTGTGGCTAGTGCTTGTTTTTGTCTTTCGTGGGGTTTTTGGAGGGTTTTTTTTTTTTTTTGTTTGTTTAAACAAACAAAAAAAATTTTATTTTAAAACCAAAATAACCATTTTACCTGTTTTACCTTCTCCTTAACTTAGTGGGTCTAAGTTCCCAGTGTTCAGCATGTCTTATAATCCCGCTGAGAACGCTGTCCTGCTCTGCACTGTAAGTGTCTCTTAGTTAAAATGCACTCGCACACATTAATTACTTACTGCTCAGTTAAGTGTGTTGGTTCGCTTCTGTTTATTGAAATGCTCTTTACCTCCTGCAGAGAGCAACCAACCTGGAGAACAGCACCTATGACCTGTACTCAATTCCCAAAGAAAGTGACTCTCAGAACCCCGATGGTAAAAAAACAACAACAAAAAACCCACTTTAGTTATGTTTTTTCTCACACTCTGTAAATATTTGTTTTGTTTTGTTTCTTTACTTATTGAATGTAACTATATGCCTCCAGTTTGTATCTCCTTGAATGAAGTAACAAGAGGCTGTCTTTTCTTTTTTAAATTCCAGCACCGGAGGGGAAAAGGTCTTCTGGTCTGACAGCAGTCTGGGTGGCCAGGAACAGATTTGCTGTGTTGGACCGTATGCATTCTGTAAGTGCATATGAAAGTTTACAAAGTAGTGAAATATATATACGAAATTCCTTTTTAAAAGATTTTTTGAAAAGTTGGTTAATTCTATAAAAAGAACTGAAACTGTTGATCAGTAAATCATTTGTTCTTAACAAATGATCGATTAAAGGCAGTCTGGCATGTTAATCTCCAACTGAAACAATCAAGAGTCCATTATGTGACTTGTGCAGCCTACAAATATTTAAAGAAAACTTTTTACTTTGCTTTTTGTCCTGATCTGTAATTATTTATCACAACGTTTTCTTCATTTCTCCATTGCAGCTGCTGATTAAAAATCTGAAGAATGAAATTGTGAAGAAAGTCCAGGTGCCGAGCTGTGAGGAGATCTTCTACGCCGGGACAGGCTCACTGCTGCTGCGTGATACCGATGGCGTCACACTGTTTGACGTGCAGCAGAAACGCTCCCTGGCCACTGTGAAAATCTCCAAGGTCAAGTACGTGGTGTGGAGCGCAGACACCAGCCACGTGGCTCTGCTGGCTAAACACGGTGAGTGGATGAGATGAATATCTGCAGATTTGACCAACAGATGTTCAAACCTGAAGGGTTTTCTCTGCTGGTTCGCAAAGGAAGCTCTAAATCTGATTTTCTCTTTTTTCTTCCCTTCCCTCAGCAATTATGATCTGCAACCGTAAGCTGGAAAGTCTGTGCAACATTCACGAGAACATCAGAGTGAAGAGTGGAGCCTGGGATGAGAGTGGAGTCTTTATCTACACCACTTCCAACCACATCAAATACGCCCTCACGTCTGGGTATGTGCTGCTTAGAAAAGGCAGTGTTTATTCATTCCCACAGGCACAAGTCTCTGGGGAGAGAAACATCTTAACACAGACCTGTAGAGTTTCAACAGAATAAGCTGTCACTGAGAAAGTTCTAAGCTAAAATGTTGCCTTAGTGCTTGTTTTCTTTGACAGTGTTGTGCTCCCAGATGTCTTTTAAAATAAGCACAGCAGTGGCTTAGAATAATTGGAGCATTGTTTTTGCTCAAGTATGTACCTTTATATTTTAAAGACAAATACAACTTTGTTGGCTTTGAATTCTCTGGACAGAAAAGATGAAATCTTTCACAGTTAGAAAGCATCAGTTCATGACTGCTTTGTGTTCCTGTAGTGATCATGGCATCATCAGGACCCTGGACCTGCCCATCTATGTGACCCGTGTGAGAGGCAACAGCGTTTATTGCCTGGACAGGGAGTGCAGGCCTCGTGTGCTCACCATCGACCCCACAGAGTACCGCTTCAAACTGGCCCTGGTCAATCGCAAATATGATGAGGTCGGTTCTTAAGGGTGTTGTCCTTAAAGTGATAATCTGAGTATACTGAAGGAGATTAAACACCAGAACTGTGCAGTGATAATCTGAGTTTCATATTAAACACCATTACATTTTTACCAGGAATCATTTGGTTCCTAATTCTGAGGTCATTCCTGTTACTCTTCAGGTGCTCCACATGGTGCGCAATGCCAAACTGGTAGGTCAGTCCATCATTGCCTATCTGCAGAAGAAGGGCTACCCCGAAGTAGCACTGCACTTCGTCAAAGATGAGAAGACGCGCTTTAGCCTGGCTCTGGAGTGTGGCAACATCGAGGTGAGCTGGCAGCATTAATCAAACACTTCTGTACCTATTCTATCAGTTTTTAAGATAAGGGTGGAGGTCTTGTACATGATGAGCTCTAATCAAATCACGGTGAGACCGAGATCCATCTGCAAAATTAAAAATCAAATCTCTGTACTACCAGGTGGCTCTGGAGGCAGCCAAAGCCCTGGATGAGCGCAGCTGCTGGGAGCGTCTGGGTGAGGCAGCACTGCTGCAGGGTCACCACCAGGTCGTGGAAATGTGCTATCAGAGGACCAAGAACTTTGACAAGCTCACCTTCCTCTACCTCATCACTGGTAACTTGGCCAAGCTACGCAAGATGATGAAGATTGGTGAGTGAGGATTTCTATTCTTTATTTGGTTAAGGTGTGTATGTTCTCTTCCAGTATTTCTAATGGCTGTGTTATCTATGTGTAGCTGAGATCAGAAAGGACATGAGCGGTCACTACCAAGCAGCACTCTACCTGGGAGACGTCAGCGAGAGGGTTAGAATCTTGAAGAACTGTGGACAAAGTGAGTTAATTTGTCAACATTCATTCATATTCTGTCGTATTTTGCTTGCCCAGCCTTCATGGGAGTAAAATGAAAAATCATCATGCAAATTTGTTTGTGTGCATGCTTGCAGAGTCACTGGCCTACCTGACTGCAGCCACACATGGGTTGGATGAAGAGGCTGAGGCACTAAAAGAGACGTTTGACCCAGAAAAGGAGACGGTGTGTTCACAAAACATTCTTCCTACACAAATTATGGGAAACAATAACATCCAGAAGCAGTGAACCTAATGTTTTTTTGTAAACAATACAGCAATTCCCATGTTGATAAATAACATAATTATTGCTTAATTTTAATTTTAAAATGGTTTGTGTGACTTTTAGGTGCCAGAGGTTGATCCCAATGCACAGCTCCTGCAGCCACCTCCACCCATCAACCCTCTAGACACTAACTGGCCTCTGCTCACCGTTTCAAAGGGCTTCTTTGAGGGAGCCATTGCAGCAAAGGGTAAGTCAAGAGCCATGATGGACTGAAAAGGAAGAAACATGATACTTTGAAGTTTCAACCATGTTAACTCAGTTCAAATGGAACCAAGAATGGAGACACATAAGTACTTGTGTTTCTTTAATTCAGAACAAGGTTATGTGATTGGTTGGGTTTATCTGTTTGTTAGCAGGTTAGTCAAAAGTTGCATATGGACTTGCAACAAAACTTTATTAGAGGTGCAACTTGGCCCAACCTGAAAGTGATCAACTGATGAATATTTGGAACGATTTTTTAGCATTGCTAGATAGGACAACGTTTGACATTTCATATAATATCTTTACAAATACATACCAGATTTAAATAAGAAAAACTGAGACATCCCTTCGATGATTTCAAGAAAATGTCACAATACAATCTGGATCCAGATATCCAAAGACTCACATGCAAGGTGTGAGGGGGAGTTTTCTGCCTGGACTTGGATTGCTTTTAAAACAGCTGATTGTTTTTTTGTTTTTTTTTGTAAATCTTTCTAATATGCATAAGTGTTTCTGTTTTTAAAGGTATTCGAAGATGAAGTAATTGTACAGGGTAGTAAATGTAGAAGTGTGTGTGTGGGATTTAATATGGGCAAAGTGAGAACAGAGTTCATGTGTTGTAGGGAAAGCTGGTCAGATGGCTGCCGACTTGGACATGGATACTTCAGGAGGCGAGGGCTGGGGAGATGATGCTGAGCTTCAGCTGGATGAAGGTAAATTCAGAATGATTTTAACAAATCATTTTCTCTCTTTTATTTTTTTATTATCTTTTTTCAAACTTTCGTTGTGCTGCTTGAGCCTGAAACAATTAAATGTGTATCTTTTCCTCTTTTTCTCTAAGATGGCTTCATGGATGCTCCGGAGGGATTAGGAGAGGAAGGATTGGGAAAAGAGGAAGGAGGAGGATGGGAAGTTGAGGAAGACCTGGATCTTCCTCCAGAGCTGGTGAGAGAGAAAACATTTCTCATGTTAAACGTGAAAAGAGTACAAAGTATTGAGCTGGTCAGCTTTACGTTATCTTTACACCAATCAACAGGATGTACCAGTTGGTGCAGGTGGAGGAACAGAGGACGGCTTCTTTGTCCCACCAACCAAGGGCACAAGTCCAACCCAGATGTGGTGCAACAATTCCCAGCTGCCAGTGGATCACATCCTGGCCGGCTCCTTTGAAACTGCAATGAGGGTACGCTCATATTGACAGTGTTTTCCAACACCACTTACTTATTTTTGATTCCCTTTAATAACATATATCATCGTTTAAAAAGGAAGCATAAATTTTTAATTACCGTTGCTTGTTTCTACCATAGCTGCTCCACGACCAGGTTGGAGTTGTGAACTTTGGCCCCTATAAGTCGCTTTTCATGCAGACTCTGTCCAGAGGACGCACTTCTTACCTGGGGCTGCCATCCCTGCCCTGCCTGCGTGGGCACCCACAAAGGAACTGGAAGGTACAGCTGTTCATTTGATATATTTGTTCCTTCTCTTAATAGTTTCTAATTTATTCCACAAAGTAGAAAATGACTTTTTTATCTTTAATTTTCTTCTCAGGACTGTGGAGCAAAGCAGGGGCTGCCTGCTGTGGGCCTGCGTCTCTCTGATCTCATCTCCCGCCTGCAGCAGTGCTACCAGCTGACCACAGCTGGACGATTTGAGGACGCCGTTGAGCGCTTCAGAGTCATCCTTCTGTCTGTACCTCTGCTGGTGGTTGATAACAAACAGGAGATTGCAGAGGTAAGCAACAAGCATGCCTTGAACCTGATCTGTTTAATCTCTAAAGTCCATTTGTAATGGACCTAATAAGCTTTTGGCTGTATGATTCTCATGGCTCCTGTGGCTTTCAGATAAACTCATTTTGTTGACATGCTGATACACATTTATATATACTCAGATATTTAACTGGGTTATATGTGTTTTAGGCTCAGCAGTTGATTACAATATGCAGAGAGTACATAGTGGGTCTGACCATGGAGACTGAGAGGAAGAAGCTGCCTAAAGACACTTTGGAACAGCAGAAGAGGTTGTGTGAGGTAAAAAACACGATGAAACCTTCACTGATTCACGCTAAAAAAAAAAAAAAATCACCAAAGCATGATGAAAATGTTCAAAAAAATGTGTGTGTTTGTGTTTTCCTTGCAGATGGCTGCTTACTTCACCCACTGTAATCTCCAGCCAGTCCACATGGTGTTAGTGTTGCGCACAGCTCTGAACCTCTTCTTCAAACTGCGTAACTTTAAGACAGCTGCAGGCTTCGCACGACGTCTCCTCGAACTTGGGCCCAAGCCAGATGTTGCACAGCAGGTTGGTTGTTCATCACTCAAAGCTTATTTTTTTTTATTTTATAAAGGTCTTTATTAGATGGCTTGTAATGCACTGGTGTCATTCTCTTGCCATCATCTCCTTTGCAAAAATTCTCTTTCTTTAGACTCGCAAGATTTTGGCAGCCTGTGAGAAGAACTTGACAGACGCCCACCAGTTGAACTACGACCCCCACAATCCATTTGACCTGTGCGCTGCCTCTTTCGTTCCCCTGTACCGCGGACGCCCCGTTGAGAAGTGCCCTCTGTCTGGAGCCTGCTACTGCCCCCCTTACAAAGGCCAGATCTGCAGGGTCACAGAGGTAGGCCAAACAAATGTATATGAAATTCTAGGGACCATCATTTAGTAAAGGAGAGAAAATTTGGTCTGAATGATCAAGTTTCTTGATCACTCAGATCTGAAACTGTAACCATCTTTAATAAGAACATCTGGTAAATTGTTTATGTTTGAAGGTATTTTATCTTCAGTAAGGGAATAAGGTCTGTCACCAAATAATATTATCACAGTAATATCTGTTGAAGATTTGCAAGAAAAAAGGCAATAATACTATCAGTAAAGTTCACCTTCAGCTTAGTGAGTGGAAGCCTTTTCAAATCTTCAAATGTGGTTGTCATGGCAAGATAGCAGAAATTTTTTATTAACCACTTCTAAGTTCCTGCTTCTATTTTTATATCATTAAACATGCTGCCTTCACTTTTCCTTTTTATTTATTTAAATGCCCATCTCTGCTGTAACTACCACCACCCCCCCACCCACTAATTTGTAATGTGTCCTCTTTTTCTAGGCAACGGAGATCGGCAAGGACGTGATTGGTCTGCGCGTGAGTCCACTTCAGTTCCGCTGAGAGGATGAGAAATGAAAACACCTCCACTCTTACTTTGTTGTAGTAATGATACAATTATTTGCATGAGAAATGGAAGCAGTTATATGTGTTTGCTCACAGTGCTGTTAAACCTCTATAAATCCTTTCTCAGCTATCTGTTCCTGTTCATCACCGATCCTACTAAAAGCTTTTTGTTGTAAGTGCTGCTGCATCAACAACACAGTGCTGTGTGCTTTATTAGAGCTGTAAAACCTTACTGTTAACCCGCTTCTGACTTGTATGACATGAATAATGGAAAATGAACAGCAGTACGCTGTGTATCTGTGGGAAACTAAAATAAAAAGGTCCTTTTATGAACACAAATGAAGTGTGCGAGTTGGGCTGTCTCTGTGGTGTTTTTAATACGCTATGGTGTCTGCAGAAGGAAGATTAAAGTGAAATGAGAACATTTGATGTGCACCTCAAGGATGAGTCATGAGGAATGAAAATGGAAAAACCTACACCGTGGACTGGCTCCTTAGTTGGCATTACAAATTAAAAACAAGGGGGTGACATTCATAGTAAAGTTTGTTATATGGTTACCTGTTACACCTGACCTGATTCTTGTTAAATATTGAAAATGTGGTTAGTTCCTTTTATGATGTGCAAAGTTGCCACTTTGACAGAATCTGCCCTCTACCTGTAAAGGGAAGCACTGTCATTATTAACCAGAACACATTCTGGGGCAAATGTTAGAAAAAGTTGCGTTTTTAAAAAAAAAAAAAAAAAGGGGGAGGTGGGGGGGATATATAATCTCTTTCTTTCATTGAAAGGGAAAGAAGCTCATCCCACAGGATTTTGAACGCTAATAAAACAAACTAAAATAAAGGCTTTTTGTGATGTCCAAAACACCAATATAGTTAACCAACATGTCATTGTTTAATTTTGTTAAGTCATATAAAATAAAGATAATACTCTAAATACATACATGCATACAAAAATGAACTGAAACAATATTTTGTACTTAAATAACTAAAATTAATACCAAAATATTATGGAAATTTATAACTTTTAGTCTATGCTAGTATTATATAAGTATATATATGAGTTAAGCATGAAGCGTCCCACTTTCTCTTAAAAAAAAAATACACAATTTTTTTAATGTGTGATCTTTCAATATCTAAACTTCTAAAACTTTGCCCGTAACAAATATTATATTATACGACTATGAAAAAGACTCTAACTGAAACTAAATAAAAAAATAAAAAGTTTCAAAACAATAAAAACAAACTAACAGAAACATAGCTGAATCAAAATCAACATTTAACGAATATATATAATATATAACTTTAGTCCACCTCGACTGAGTCCGCCCCTTTTTCTGTAAACCGGACCCAAACGGGAAAACCCGGATGTTTCCCCATGTCAACACTTCCTGTTGTGTTTTCAGCTTTTCAAACCAGGAAGATGGATTTGCTGTCGAACAAATGGATCATTAACTTGATATTTTGTTTGTTTTTCACAGGTGAGTTGTATTCCCCTGTTGCTAAACTTGTGTCTTCGTCTAACTGCTGAAGAACGAAGTGTGTTTCGCTTTCGGACTGTTAGCTTCGAGGACTTCTTTGTGTCCGGTGCTAGCTGAATGCTAAGCTAAATTAGCGTTAGCAGGAGGTTTTCTGTCTGCCTTTAGAATCTATGTCCCGGTTTTAAAATGAGTTTTTCAACTGAGTTCGGTGCTGCGACTGTTCTCTATGCATTTCAGCCAAGTGGATGTGCAAAAGAAACCCAGTATCTCTTGTGTTAATTAAGCCTTTGTGGTGACTTTGTAGTGACAGATTGGGTCAGCCCTCTTCTTAACTCAGCATCAGCGTGACCGCTCGTGATTTCACCGCTGCGGCCGCCCCCGGAGGGATTAAAGGCTGGACCGCCACGCCAGATTATATACATTATATACATATTTCTTGTAGTTTACGTGACTCTCTAATGAAATTAAACACAAGAGAAGCCACTTTCAAATATTTAGAATATCCTGGTAAATCGGCACATAGGTGGACACAGCATCACTTGAGATGAAAAAAAAAAAAAAAAAAATCAGTTTTTCATTTCCTTTTTCTGTTGCTGTGGGGAGATCAGTTAAAAAAAAAAAACCCTGAACAGTTGTGTTTTCTTTTCATTCTAAACTTGACCTTTATTTTAGTGTTGAGTGATCATTTTTAGTATTTTGATAAAAATAAATGCCAGAGATATTATTATAATAAAGACAGCACTAACACTAACATTTAAAATGAATTAAAACAAAATGTTTTCAAACAATAAAAGCTTAAAAACAAGGGAACTTACCCAGTATGGAAAGTAGAAAACGAAACAGAATTAAAATATTTAGAAAATAAGGAACTGTAATAAGTCTTGAACTTACTATAGTTTAAGTGTGGTAAAAGTGTTGTGTAAAAAGAAAAACACCTGAGCATGCTTTAAGAAATAAAAGTCAAAATATATATCTGTGGTGCCCATTACCCTCTTTTAAAACCTTAGCTGGTGTTCGCAAACGTCTGTGGATTTAGTCTCAATAACATGTGTCTTCACGCTTTTATATATCATCTGGGTAATGTGTTTCTATTTTTTGTTAGGCAGCAAATTCTTTGGTATGCATGAACCCTATTTATGTATAATAATTGTAAACAATTCTATGAATTTTTCCGCTTCTTGAAGTGCAAAAACGTACATTTGAAAATGCCATCCTGGACCATATTAAAAAGATGAAACCATGAGCTCAGGTTAAAGCCCCGGAGTGCGAGGACACTGATCCCTCTCATGTAAAGTTTTTGAACCCAGATACCAAGAATATTTTATGTCTTTATGACTCAAGCATATCAAGATTTAGAAACACGTTAAGTATTTTACAACTTCACTGCAAATTTTAAAGCTGACAATCTTCCCGGTGTCTGAATGGGATCCGCTGGCCTGTTTTAGACTGTTGCTGTTTTAGACTGTTGTTGACTTTCAGCAGTATTAATTCACGAGTGATTAGATGCTGTTATAGTGTAACATTGGAAGGATGACAGTTTGAAACCCTGACGTGCCTTGCACAGTATACCATATATTACTTGAGGAATAAAGCAGCATTGTATTCCTTACATTTCATAAAGAACGTAGTTCTATTATTATCCAAATAAAAGACATTAAATAAGCGGCCTGTGACGCAGGATTTATTTGAAAATTATTTCTACAAAGCATGTTAAAGGAAAAGCTCCTCTAATTTCAATGTGGTTCTTAGACATAAAAACAGGCATCTTAACTCTCAATCAGGAATCTTTGGATGTATAGTAGGGGTAACCCTTGTTTCTCTTTTGTGAACTGAGGGGTGAGCAAAGAAGCAAGTAATAGTGATCGCTGTCTGTACAGCTTTCAATAGGCCTATACTTGTAACAACCTGCAACCAGATCTTTATTCATATATACTGAGGTGTCAAAACTTGTCAATAAGGGTATTTCCAAAACTGCGGCTTGGTTCTTTCTTTGGTTTTCAGTTCACACCTCGTTTTTGAACCCATGTTTCGGTGTATACTTCTGCTTCTGCTTTTTTTTGTTGTTGTTTTAAGAAAGAGAATGAAATAACAACACATTTTTTTTTATATATATACAAACTTTGTCATCAAAAGATGAACTCCATTATTCTGCTCCAGTTCACTTGTTTCCCAAACAACCTTTAAACATTACAGTGGGTATTAGCATCTTCATGTGTTCTATGGAAACAGTGGTGCGACATTTATGCCGTGCTGACTAGGCCTCGGAAAGGGCCTCTTTGACAACTTTGTGTTGTCTAATAGTCAAAAACAGCTAGTTGTAAGTGCCGGTTATAAAAATAAGAATTAGTGTTGCTGTCATGCTTGGGGAACCTGCCTACTTATAACATTACTACAGGGACCAGGCTCGTGATAGAAACTATAAGAAATGAGAAAATGGGAAATTGGCCTGTTGTGCCCGGACCTCTGTGTGGATATTTTTAATGCACTGGGAGCTCAGAGTTCATGGTTTCTTCATAGAGAATGAAGCTTGGAGTAGATTGGGATCTAGCATGCTTAAAAGTGTTTAGAAAGTTTGATTGATTTAAATGATTTCTAATAAAACAAATCAGGGGACAATAGTGTGAGTGGAATAGTAAAGATGAAATTTTCCTATTTGTATATGCTTGTGTTTCAAAATTAGGAATGTTTGTATTTGCTGAGCGCATATAGGATATAGCTATTCGTTTTAGACCTTGTAATCATTACATTAAATTAAATTAAATGGCTGAACCTCTGTGTTATGTTATGTGTATGTTCAAATATTTGTTTTTCTTCTTGCAGGTATCAGCTGTAATTCAGTGGAAAACAAGATTTATGTGCATCTTAATTACAGTATCCCGTGTGTGCGACTGCTAAACGCAACACATCAAATAGGCTGTCAGTGTGAGTACATCAGCTTATATTATATTTTGATATTATTGTCCAAGTTGAACCTAGTACATAAAAGTATTTGTTGTAGTTTGGAGTATCTTAGATACACCGTGAGCAATAGTAAAATGCTTAGTGAGCATTAACCTACAAACACAGTTTCCTGTGTTTTTGCTTCAGTTGTTCAAGTTCACAAATGCACATCTGTGCAGCTGTGACAGAAAAGAGTTCTTAAAGATAAAAGCCTGCAGTAAAACAAATATTTCCTGTGGTAACTACTTAAATATCAAAAAACTGAACATCCATAGAAGTGTGTGCTGGTGTCACACTACAAAAGCCTCACCAGCAGCAGTTTTTCCTCTGCTGAATGAAAGTAATGGAGAATGATTGAAAAGCTTTTAAGGACGTTTTATGTCTTGGACAGCAGTAACACAGATATTTCATTCCTTGTTTCGTGTTTCAGCGTCTTTATCAGGTGATGTTGGCGTGCTCCATGTGCTTGAATCAGAAGCAAACCTGGACTGGGTCCTGCAAAATGGTCCCAACCCTCCTTATATGGTTATTCTGGATTCTACACTCTTTACAAGGTACGCTCAACATGTCTCACCCTGTAGTGAAAGCCCCACGGTAGTTTTTAGTGAACATAATCCTCATTTACTCACACTTTAAATCTGTTACTGATTTGCTCCATATTTGATTTTATTTCAAACAGTCAATCGACATCAAAACAGAATTGCAGTTTGAAACTATACTATTACTACCGTAAATCCCGGACTACAGAGCGCACCTGATTAAAAGCCGCATGCTCTAATTGTAGAAAGAAAATCAATTTTGTACTTGTACAGGCCACGCCGGATTTTAAACCGTATGCGTTCCACTTGTAATATGAGATATTTACACAGAAATATTACACGTGAGGATTTTTAACTTTTAATTTAATCCGTAAGGTAACATAAACATGGTAACATAAACGCTATGGTAACATACAAAAATACATACTGCAAATGCTTTTTTTCCTCGAACAGCGCCTGTAACACAGCTACCTTTAAGTATACGTACGTACCGGTAACACACAAATTACGTTGCTTATGGTTTTTTTACGGAACAGTGCACAAACAACATTACAACGTCTCTTAACAACCGATAAAAATATATACCGTATATATACTACTTATCATTTTGATTGGTCTACTGTTACCAGGCAAAATGTTTTTGGCCGCATGAAAAAAAATATGCATTAGCCGCACGTCAGTATAAGCCGCAGTGTTCACAGTGTGGGAAAAAAGTAGAGGCTTATGACCCGAAAACTACGGTAAATGTAAAAGCTGCACTTGGTCCACACTTTGTATATTGTCTATGATCCTGCTAGCCAATCAGAATTGATGCAAGACAGCTGCATTTACACCCAACAATAACATGCATGTGGAGTAGTTGTAAATTATTAGGTTAGAATTAGCTCATATTTCTATGTTTTGATTTCGGCCAATGTGGTAATGCTACATGTCATGTTATAAATTATTGCACTTTGAGTATCAAACTGGAGTTGACTTTAAGAAATGAAATTAAGAAATTTTTCTCTTTCAGCCCTATTTTAGATATTTTAATACTTAACAAAAAACAAAATCTTTGGTAATAAAAATAAATCAGTGGAGCAATGTGATTGTGGCTCTGTTAAGGAGGCCAAGCTGCTATAAGTTGTCATTTACTAACATGCATAATATAATAGATGTGTGTCTAATAGCAGCTGCTAAACTTCAGGAAAGAAACTTGAACCATATTTCAAAAGAATTAACGCACCTATGATCTCTGTGTGTTTTTTGTTTTTTTTATCTTTCTTTGTTTTTTTTGTTTTTTTTTAACCTGTATCATCTCCTGTACTGTGTGCTGGCTGTCTGCTCATCAGATCTGTCATGATGAAACTTAAGACTGGCTCCAGTAGGGTTGCTGGTGTTGTTGTTGTGGCGCCAAGCTCAAATCCAGCTGAGGGTTTCTCTCCACACACCACCTGCCCCAACGAGAACTCAGGTGGGTGGGGGGTTACATGTTAAGGCTTGCTCCACAGTTTTACACAAGCTACAGAAATAAATTATAGTTTGATGATCCTCAGAGAGCATAGCTCATAAAACCACAAGTTGTACCTGGGTCATATTTCATGTTCTGCGCTTGACCTCTGAAACATTGCAGTGTCTGCAAAATGTCTTGTTTACACTCAACAGAGATTTAATTAGAATGCCTTTTATTATCACTGTACACATGTACAGTGAGATAAAGAGCATCTCCTACCCAGTGCAGACATGTGGGAAAAGAAAGGGGGGTGAAGTGCACAGTTCTGCAGCAATATATCAGGTGAAAAAAGGGGATTCACGTCCTTTACTGAAGTTTAAAAAAAAAAAGGTAATTTCACAGTATGAAAATGCTTTGCTGACACCATATACTGTTAAATAGTCCTGGATTCAAACTTTAAATCATTTTAGGAAAGTTAGCTGCTTGCTCGATGGGGAAAAAATCCAACCTTAACTTAAGGTTAAGGTTAACGTTTTTTCCCCTCTCTCTTCCCCCCATAGGTGTGTATTCAGAGAGCTATGACCCAGCCTTGGCCCACTGTAACGTGACCAAGTGGAACCCTCTGGGAAATGGCTTGTCCTACGAGGAGTATGACTTCCCGATGTTCTCCCTGAAAGACGACAACGACACTCAGGCCATAAAACAGGTTATTTGTTTTCCACTTCATGTTGGAGGGTACAAGATTGTGCAGTCACATGATAAGCTACTCATATACTACGAGTCCAAATCTGAACTTGCCTCACTGGTCGTTGAGTTTAGAAATAATGCTCTAAAGCTGTTTCAGCAGCAAACAAGGTCATCTTCATGTAGATCACATTAGTTTAAAACAGAATGGCACAATATTCAAAGAGAAGTTACGTTCCTTCCCTTATAAAATAGACGTGTAAAAGATATCAAATTCAGATTATATTCATAGTATGGAGTCTGAGCTGCTTGGTTTAACCTGAACTACAACTTTTTGTTATGATTTCAGTTTTGACTCTTTGAAATCTGTGGATTAAGGATTTAAAGTTGCTCATAAATAACTACAGTGCTAAGTAAAAGGCAGATGAAATGCCACAGTTTCACCTACTGAAATATTCTGAATGTTGTGTACCAAACAGAGTCATACTATTTGTCAGGTATTTCCATAAAAAAAATGGCTCCAAAAGGCAGTAGATGCACAACATACAGTACAGCGGTCTGCTTTAATTAGCAAATGTGAAGGCTAGCAGCATTCAGCTGCAGCTTTCTGTGTTTATATACACATTATTTAAAGCAGCTATGCTCCTCATTTTAACCCTTACAACTATCCAAATGCAATTAAGCTTGTTTCTTTTGTGTCACATAGTTGGACATTTTAACGTGGGAATCGGGTTTTGCTTTTAAAGCCAGCCTCAATTGGCCATTAGAAGATTTGCAGTTTTTGACACTTTCATGTTTATGGGTTTAAACTTGTGTGCCACTAGTCCACTCATCGGCGCTGTTGTGACTAGTTAGTGCTAGATGTACTAGTCGCTTAATCCAATTTTTTAAATTTATTTGATGCTGAATGCTGGTACACTGTTGTATCCTAAATATTATGCAGTTGTTTGCCACCAGATTGAGCATGCTTGTTGAGAAATGCCATAAATCTGTTAATCAGGCCTGATCGTTTTGTTAACACTAATAATGGTTAGTTCCTTTAAAGGCAAAAGAGTGAGATTGCGAATACAAACAGTGGAAGGGTGGACAGTCTCTCGCTTAGTGATAGGGTGAGGAGTTCAGTTGTATGGGAGGGGCTCAGAGCAGAGCCGCTGCTCCTCCACATTGAAAGGAGCCAGTTGAGGTGGTCGCCTCCTGGGTAAGGTGTTCCAGCCGTGTGTGTCTTACCCTGGTAAGACAGGGTAAGACACACCCCGGGGCAGACCCAGGCCACGCTGGAGAGATTGCGTCTCTCAGCTGGCCTGGGAACGCCTCAATGTGATAGCAAGGTCTAGGCTCCCTGCTCAGTCCCAGAACCTCACTTCAGATAAGTGGAAGGAAACAGCTGGATGACTTATTGTTTTATTATTTTAGATTTTTACCTCTTTTGAAGTGGTTGGTCTGAATTTTCAAACAGCGTACATCATTCATAATGCACGGCACAGTGCGGCACACTTTTGAGTTACAATTTCTTAGTTTTTCAGATGTTGCTTTGTCATATTAATTCATTAATGAAGACCGATTAACGGTTTCAGATTCCTTTTGTTTAGGGAGTTTCTGACATCATTGATTAAACATTCCTCAAATTTAACGTGATATTGTCAATATTATTGACTAGTCGGTTAGTCTAATTTTTTTCCCTCATGCAGTCGACTACGAAATTTGTCCCCAGGAACATTCTTAGTTCAAACCTGTGTATACAGGCGTTTTTCATCTGTGCGCTTTTCTTCATTCACAGTGCTACTACGATCATAACCATGTTGTGAATGGCAGTAGTCCTCGGTACCCACTGTGCGCGATGCAGCTCTACTCACACATGTCTGCCGTCACCGACACTGCCACCTGCATGAGGAGAAATGGCATCAACTTCAGCTTAAACCCAGGTATTTTTCAAGTGTAATTATCTAAACATTACTTAACGTTTTTACAATACGTGGGAAATATTTTCAGAAACATGCTGCAAAAATATTTAAATAAAAGAGTTTTTATTATTATTATTTTATTATATTGCTAATCACTGTTTCTTTGGTCCTTGTTTTTTTTCACCCTGAAGAGACAGTATGTGACCCACTTGGAGACTTTAATGTTTTGGCCTCGACCAGGCCTCTGAACTACACAGATAAGGGCCACAAGACGGGGGAGAGCGTGGTCATCGCAGCAGCGAGGGTGAGTTCAGGCAACAGTGGTTTAAAAACAAAACCACAGTACCACATGTGTTACTTATTAACATGCTGAGAATGATGTGAGTTTGTGAGAATTCAGTATTACCCTCACATAGAGTTTATTTGGGTCGACAGCTGAGGTCAAAATTTTATTCATCTTGCTTTTATTTTGAAAGTCGGTCATTCCTAACCACCTAGACCTGGACTTTCCTGTTTGGCTGAGTGGTGGTTCTGACTGACTTTTATGCCAGCAATCTCTCAGTGCAGTTCTTGTATCCATGACATAAAATGAAGATGAATAATGGCCAAAATATCAAAGTGACTGCTCACTTTTGAGTAAAGGATGTACTATAAATGGTAGAAGTGGCTGATCTGCAGTGTACAGTGGTAGAGTTTGTGTTTACATTTTGATTAATAAAAATGTTCATGGCTAGTTAAATTGAACAACTTGTGTAGATAAATTCTCTGCTTAATTCCTGTCCTCTCCTGTCCTGTCTGCAGCTGGACAGCCGGTCTTTTTTCTTTGACATTGCTCCAGGCGCAGAGAGTGCAGCCTCGGGGTTTGTCACCTTGCTGGCAGCGGCACACGCTCTGCGCAACGCCACCCAGGACGCCCAACCCAACCGCACCATCCTCTACGCATTCTTCCAGGGGGTCAGTTCTTTGTTTTTTCTTTTTTTCTGTAGTCGGTACAGTGCTCAACTAACATTTTAAAATTGTTTAAGTTTTGACTGTCCTGCCATTCATCCATTTGTCTGTTGACCACAGGAAACCTTTGACTACATCGGCAGCTCGAGGTTGGTGTACGACATGGACAATAAACAGTTTCCTTTGGACCTGGACAATGTTCACTCAGTGGTGGAGATTGGACAGGTGTGTATTATATTACTGGTAGCTTTCCACGTAACTGTCATGTGGCACAAACTGCTGAAGTTTAAGGAAAATTTTGTTTGAATTTGGGTATATTTTTTTCATACCTGCATTTGTTTATATTTTCAATACTTTTGGATTTAAGAATAATGAAACTAGAATACCTCTTTACTTGACAATTGAATGGCTTTTAAAAAAACAAATTAAAACTTCTGATTATATATAATGTTTGTTTTTGTACCGTGTGCAGATTTCTTTTGTATTACTTAATAATAATTATTTAATATTAGTTGTGGGTTATGTTTCTGAAGATGTGCAAGTACAATATGATTACTTCGGACTTTCCTGATCTAGGTGGGACTCCATGGAGAATCAAAGCTCTGGGTTCACACTGATCCCGTGTCTCGGAGGAACAGCAGTGTGAATGAAGAGGTTGGTCTCTCTCCGTACCTATATCCCTCTCACCTCCCAAACACTCACGTTTCTGAGCCTTCATTTCTTCCTGTTAAATCGGAGTGCTTCCTCCCCGTTTTTGTCTACTCATATGAGGTCGTCTTATTATTACAGTTTTCTCTAAAATACTGTAGGGTTTTTACTTCACAATATAAAGTGCTCTGAGGTGACCTAGGTGTGAACTAGCGTTATATACATGAAACTAAATTGAACTGAATAGTTGTGCCAAAAGCTAAACTTTGTTTATGTACATACAGTGTCTATCTTTGTGAACTGCTGTTCACAAACGCTGTCCATCTAATCTGACTGAGCTGGAGCTGTTTTGCAAAGAAGAATGGGCAAGGATTTCAGTCTCTAGATGTGCAAAGCTGGTAGAGACATACCCTAAAAGATTGGCAGCTGTAACTGCAGCAAAAGGTGGTTCTACAAAGTATTGACTCAGGGGGCTGAATAATTACGCACACCCCACTTTTCAGTTATTTATTTGTAAAAAATGTTTGGAATCATGTATGATTTTTGTTCCACTTCTCACGTGTACACCACTTTGTATTGGTCTTTCACGTGGAATTCCAATAAAATTGATTCATGTTTGTGGCTGTAATGTGACAAAATGTGGAAAAGTTCAAGGGGGCCGAATACTTTTGCAAGACACTGTATTAGTACACAAGACAAGGCTCTTTGTGTTAGACTGGTGACCAGGCTAGGTTGTACCCCGCATTTCCAGTCATACCAGCTGGGAGAGCCTGGGGTCTTCCTGGGGTCTTCCTGGGGGTCTCCTCACAACCCTAAATAGTATAGGCACTTAGGAAAAAGCATGGATGGATGGGTAAAAGTCCAACATGAGCACTCATTTACATTCCTCTATGCTTTAGTTTTATGTATTTATATACTTGTTATTCTCACCCCATGGCAGCTGGGATGGGCTCCTGTGTCCATGTAACTTGTGCAGAAAAACATCATAACTCTCAGATAAACGGAAAAAAACTGAAACCAGAGCTCACAGTGTGTGTATTACTGCTAACATTTAGTCTTTATTCCCTTCACTGATCTGTTTTAGGTGGAAAAGCTCATCAGAAACTTGAACTCGTCTGCCTTAAATCTCAGCTTGTCATTGCAAGAGCCCAGTTTCTCTCAGCCACTGCCTCCGTCATCCTTCCAGCGTTTCCTGCGAGCTCGGCCAATCCCTGGTGTCGTTATCCAGAATCATAACTCTTCTTTCACCAACAAGTACTTTGCATTTTCTTCAATATAAATAATCATCAATCCAGAGCTAGGGATTTTTTTTAATCTATTTCCTGTTCTGTGCACAGGTACTATGAAAGTATGTATGATAATGCAGAGTACCTGAACATGTCTTACCCACCAAACCTGACGCCAGAGGAGCAGCTGGAATACGTAACAGATGCTGCAAAGGTATAGCTGTTGTTAAAACCGTTTAAAAGTGTGTTAACCTACATTTAAAGTGATTTTTACTTATATTTTTTAAATGCATTAAAAGTATTAAGAGCAACATGACCCTTACTTATTGATCTTTTCTTCTTATTTTTAGCTTGAAAGAGTTTAAATAAAATATATTTTTTTAAATTTAAGATCAGCTTGTTTGAATTATCTTTTCACATTAATAATTTTCCAAAATATAGCAAGTCTATTTTTCTTTAAGCTGCAGAAAGTCACATTATCGTCTAAACATTGTTGCTCTGTTGTGTTGATTTACTGTGGAGAGCTTCATATGAAGTCTTTTAAGCTCTGAAAAACATTCTTTGTTTCCTTGCATCATCAAGGCTCTGACTGAAGTGGCGACCATTGTGGCTCGAGCTCTGTACACACAGGCAGGAGGATCGGACCCCATCCAGCTGAAGAACATTAACGCAGATAGTCAGATGGTAAGTTTATTTATTTTAATAAATGCTGTTTTATTTACAAGCTCATTATTCTTATTTAAATTATCTTTAACTCTTGTCTAAGAAATCTTCAAAAATAAGGACGTTTAAAAACTAACAACTTCTTCAGTCACTTCATTCATTCATTTTGAAATAGAAATTTATTTATTTCAAACTTTGCAGCAAAAGTTCAATAATAATAAATTGTAGATTCTTTGTAAGTGCTTTTTATTTTCTCCTTGATGCTGCTGTTACCTTGTGGGGCTGAACAAAAGTGAATTTGTCTTCCTTTCCTCACAGGTGACCCAAATGCTGTACGGTTTCCTTGTTAAGTCAAATAACTCCTGGTTCCAGCAAATAGTACCTTCAGATTTTGCGATTCATCTGCGTAAGTTGATCCTGTTTTATACTGGACTGTTATGAAAGTTGTAGGAATAAAAAGGCTTGTTATGTGTCTTCAATATGTTTTATGATGATGATGATGATAATGGGAAATTCATCATCATCATCTTTATTTATAAAGCACTTTAAAACAACCACAGCAAAGTGCTCTACATTGGAACTTAAAAATAAAATTACACAAGATATAAATAAAATCCAAATAAAAGTAAATTAATGAAATTAGTTTATAACAAATTTAGTTAAAAGGAAAAATGAAGTCTCTTTGAGGCCAAAAGCCAAAGAATAAAAATGGGTTTTAAGCTGTGTTCTAAAACCCATTTTTATGGGTTTTGTTGATACATGTTGCTTCTTAACACCTATTTAGATGCTGTTTACAATATTGTCCTATTGTTGTTTTGAAGTATAAAGCCTTAAATGAAGCTCATCTTTTTATCAAAACTTTATTTCCTCACAAAATACTTTCTTTCTCTCAGGTGACAGACCCACAAACTTCTACGTGGGGGTGACACAGCAGCACAGTGAACCGACTCTGCTGGTCCAGTACCTGCTGGCCAACCTGACTGGCACCACCGTCAACATCACCCAGGACAACTGCCAGAACCAGAGAGAGGACGAAGATGACAAAGAGAGCAAACATGTAAGATTTACAACAGTGTGTATTTTCTTTAAAGTCAACTTGGGTGTAAGTTGCCCTCTGGCAATTTAAGTAAGAACTTTAAAACCTTTGGAACATCATTTATCTAATTCCCCCCTTTAACACATTGTTCTCAACCTGTCCCTCAGATATACAGCTACATGTGGGTTCAAGGTGCAGCACCTCCCAACAGTACAGAACGAGTGGCGTTCTGCGTTCGCTCCACAGTTCGTCTCTCCAAAGCGCTGTCCCCGGCCTTCGACCTGGAGGAGTACACCTCCAAAGATTACTCAACGTGGACGGAGTCCAGGTGGAAGAGCATTAAAGGGCGCATATTCCTGGTGGCCAGTCATGAACTGGAGGTAAACTTTCCCTCAAAGACACCACAGAAGTGACTGATGCACACACACAGCAGAGAAGTTGTTCTACAACTGAAAAGTTTGATATCTCATAGAAGCCTGAAAGGATTAATAATGTGGGGCGATCGTGGCTCAAAAAGTTGGGAGTTCGCCTTGTAATCGGAAGGTTGCCGGTTCAAGCCCCGGCTTGGACAGTCTCGGTTGTTGTGTCCTTGGGCAAGACACTTCACCCGTTGCCTACTGGTGGTGGTCAGAGGGCCCGGTGGCGCCAGTGTTCGACAGCCTCGCCTCTGTCAGTGTGCCCCAGGGTGGCTGTGGCTACAATGTAGCTTGCCATCACCAGTGTGTGAATGTGTGCGTGAATGGGTGGATGACTGGATGTGTAAAGCACTTTGGGGTCCTTAGGGACTTGTAAAGCGCTATACAAATACAGGCCATATACCATTTTACCAAAAATGAGATATGTTGGCAGCCATTGTACAAGTATGAAAATCAAGTGGTTGATAAAGGAGATTCATGTTCCCTTTTTACCCCGTGAGCATGCAAGTTTGTGAATGCAATAACTCGAGAACGAGGTGACGTAGGAGTTTGAAATTGTTACCAAAGGTGTATCTACTTAAAATCTCAAGTTCTAATCTCAGTGACCTTACTGTCAAGGTCAGAGGTCAAATTTTCTGTAAATCTTGTGAATGCAATAACTAGAGACAAGCCAACGTAGGATTTTGAAATTGATGCCATTGATAGTTGCATCTACTAGGAGGCTGAGGGGTAGCACTGTTGGCCTCCAGTACTTTTTTTGTAAGCAGTGATCTCATTGTTAGTGGAGGGCAGGGATTGTTTTAAGGCACGCGAGTGCTTGTGGGAAAGTCTCATGTTGAAAAAATGGCTTCCAAACAGCAACAAGAGACCAAATTTGCATGGTAATTGTAACAGTGTTCATGATTGGTTGTTGTTTTCTCTCTGATCTAGATTTTCTCACAGTAGTGTTTGTGATTTTAGCGGCCGATCCGGCCTAAACCAACAACTCCGGTTTCCAGAACTACAGCAACAAAAGAGCCTAACAACAGAAACAAAACTGGTTAAATCCTGGCAGTGATTGATTGCATGCGTTGAACAAATTTCAGGTCTCTGCATGTTCATCAACACATTGTACTAAAACAAATTGAAACTCTTTTATCTCAGCATTTGATACAATCCAATTTTGTTGATGTGGTAACTGCATCTCATTGCTTAAACTGGCGCCTTTGGGTTCACCCTGTTTGTATCACTGCAGCTTTAAAGTCACATGAGTTATTTGTAATATAACAGCTCATCACATGAGTGCAAAGCCACAGGCAGCTGGAACTCGACTTCCCTCATTCTTCAGACAGTTTTAGCCCTGTGATAGCTGGAATAATCGCTTCCATAGTGAAGCATTTAGAGGCTTTTTTGTTGATAGCTACATTTAGAACTACTTGATGTTTAAATGTGACTATAAATAAAGGTGATGATATCTTGCTGCTGCTGTGTACACCCTGGGGGATAACAGAAGTTGATACAGTAACTTTGTGGTATGTTTAGAAGTTAAAACTGCGTGTGAAAACCTGAAAATCTTGTTCTATCTGTAACGATTCCCCTTTCTCCTCCAGATGTTGACGCTCGGAGTCGGTGTCGCTGTGCTGATAGCATCCTTAATGTTGACGTACATCATCAGCTCAAAGGCCGACATACTCTTCAGCTCAGGGAGGGAGCCCACCGCCGCCACCTACTGATTCACTCAGAAGTGTCTCAGACCCACGACCACTACTTCTACTACTATTGCTACTACTACTACTTTTATCCCAACCAGACATGGACAGTTTTCTTTAAAACACACCACGAGTAGGTACACAGACAGGTTAGTCTCAGCTGCATCGATGTGGGGGAGGGGGTCGGGGGTGGGGGTTTCCTTTTAGACGACGACTCCGTGTTTATGGACTCACTCATGTGAGGCGTGACATGAGGACTGGACCGGACTGGATTGGCCTGGATGGATCTGGACTCATCAGGGTCATAAAACACACTGGTCAGGCACCAGCAGGCCCTGCCAGTGGAAACGATGTTTATATTTTTTGTTTTAGGTTTTTTTGTTTTGTTTTGTTGTTTTTTTCCCTTTTATCCTAAAAGAATGTTTTGTTTACTGTGTCATGGGATAGGCACTAAACATTGAGCATTACTTTGAGCTGTGTGTATGATTTTGAAAACGTGAATGCAACCGTGTGTGTGTGTGTGTGTGTGTGTGTGTGTGTGTGTGTGTGTGTGTGTGTGTGTGTGAGAACTTTGTATGAGGATTGCGATGGTATGTGCAATACTGTAGCTGTCTTCTCTGTCAGTGTAGTTAACTTATCAATCAGTTTTAATGATAAGAAACCACTTTGAGTCAATGAGCAAGTAGTAATATTAAAAATTTAACATTTTGCAAAATCTGGAAATGTGCAGTGAAATATTTTGATAAGTTTTAGGTTTTGGGGAGTTCTTATAAAATCTGTATCATTCAGTCCAAGTACACATGATGAAACTGTACTTGTAGACCCACTGCAGTTTCACATATTGTGATATTTGAATGGGAATTTTCCAAGAGTCTGGCATGGCTGAAAAAAACAGTTTATTTCTCATCAGTCAGCGGCCATAATGTATTAAAAAAGCAGTCAGAAAGATCCGTTTTAGCAGTGAAAAACAACAGGCTGGTACTCTGCCTTTGCACTCTTTGGTTTTTTGTCTTTTGGTCTTTTTTTTCCCCCCTATGAAGTTTAATTTCTGAAAATTGTATGACACATGGTGATGGGTGTTTGTTTTAAGAGATGGAATTAAAAGACCAATTGTGATGCCTTGATGAAGAAATAAACATTGCTTCTTTTCCAAACTTGTATTTCACAGTCCTTTGACTTTGGCACAGAAAAGCAGGGAAATGTTGAAAAGGGGATCACAAGGAAGGAAATTAGTTTGTTTATTATTTTTTTATTAACCACACACACACACAGGAGATACTAATTTCCACTACTGCAAGGCAAATTTACCTTTAGAAAGTACATGGAAAGAGAATAGAATAGAATAATCCTTTAATTGTCCCACAAGGGGAAATTTGGTTGTAACAGCAGCCAGAAAGACACATATACAAACAAACAGGACACAGAACAGAAACATACACAATTTTTTTTTCTTACAATTTTACATCAAGGACAATGGTTACTATAAACAGAGTACTGTACAGTTATTAAATAAAATTAACTACAGATAAGAGGCAAACCCAGGTTGTAGTGCAAATCGGTTGATTAAATTATTGCAGTTACGGCGCAGATGTAAACATCTATGATTGTTGGGAGCAGTTTAGATTGTACAGTCTGACAGCTGCAGGGACGAAGGACCTGCGGAAACGCTCCTTCATGCATCTAGGATGTAGCAGTCTGTCACTGCTACATCCTAGATGTAGAAGAAAGGCACTGTCTTCTAAATTGCCACATTAACGAAGCATCTAAATCACTGAGAGGAAGACCCACTAGAGCAAGTGTACCTTTTCAAATGCAGCTGACAGCTTCAATCCTTCATCAGATGCAGGATCCATAAATTAGGCCTCGGTGCAGCTCCTCAGCTTATCAAGCAGTTTTAACTCCCTGCCCCTCCTTTCTTTAAGACCGCTTTTTATTCTGATTGGCTACCCCCCAACACAGATGTGACAGTGTTACCCACTGCCACTATTGATGCCTGTGAAGCCTCTGGCTGTTTTTGAAGTGGATGTGATGAGTGAGGAGTGAATTTGACTATCAAGCAGAATTGATTGACATTTATCCTGGATAATCCTTTTTTTCTGACTCCAGCAGACTTCACATTCTTTTCCGTATAAACTTAAACTACCAATTGTGCTCATCAAGGCAGCAGAAGAGTGTTTACTGAAGTCACAGAGTGAGGGAGCCAATAGTTGTTTTTTGACCTTCACAGAGCTGGATTTGCAACCGGAGGAGTCGCCCCCTGCTGGGCATCAAAAGGAATGCATGTTTAAGGCACATGTATTGGCTTGACTTTTCTGACCTGCAGGCATTTTTCTATTGTGCGAGTCAGACCTGTGTGGTTGAGAGATTACCCTGTTAAGAATATCCCCTCGTCATGATGTCACACAGATCCAAGAGTGGAAAAAACTCTTAAACTGAGTGCTTAAAGCAGTGTGAAGCTTTGGCTACCTGCACACATAATTTGAAACTTTGGTCATGTTTAATATGATCATCCATCCATTATCTTCCCCTTAAGCTCACAATGACAGCAATCGAAGCCTTTTATAGACTCGAAAGGCGGGTTTTGAGTTGATAAATTGTTTTAAGAGTCCTTGGACAATAAGCAAGAAAGTAGAGAAACACAATGTGACCTAAGTAATGTAAAGTAGTTAGTGGTAAACCTTAGTCTGCATTTTGTTGGAAAGTAGTTGTAAAACAAATATTGTAATATTTTTAGTAAAACGCAGTACAGAAAAACCTGAATCCTCTGCCAAAAATCTACAGTGAGATCATTTTGAGCTACAGTACTGTGAAAAATGTTTGAGTCACCCTTAATTTCTTTAGATTTTGCTGGGAAAATGGAAAATACGTGCAGCGATTTGCAGAAACAAGTCTCTTAGGTAAAATCGCTTCTAATTTCTGTAAGTAGTCATCATGAATAGTCCTCCAGGCTTCCTGAAGGACATTTGGCATACCTCAACATTTCCTCCCTGTTTCCCTTTTTTAAGAAGCCACCCTTCCATTTCTGACGAGGCTTCAGGGAACACGGATCAGCTGGCAAGGACCTGTGCCAGGCCTTTCCTAGAGTCCAACCATTTATTAATATACATTATTCATGTTGTACAAATTCGTTGTATAATACAAAAAATGTTTTCTTCTTACCTCTAAACTATACGACATATTAAAACCTATTCGTGCTGCATGTCTGGATTCGTAACCATCTTCTTAGCTGCACGGAGGTCAGGAGGTCTGAAAGCATCTAATGATGATGGCGCTTTTAGATGTTCCCGTCAGCAGCTCCATAAACCGCCTCTCTGTTTTAAGAGCCACATTACTCTGTCCCGGTCCCTCTCATCGAGCGCACACTCTCAGAGACATCAGCGCGGTGATAGATGCGCCGTGGCTGAACTACACTCTCTCACGGGCCTGGTCCCCCAGGGGGGGAAACCAGAGGAGGGGCCAGAGTGAAGCGGAGGCGGGGCGCACGGTGCTACGGCTGAGTGGAAGGAGAGTGGAAAGTGAGAAAATACCTGAATGGACGATCCGGAATAAGTAAGTAGTATTTCTTTGTGGAAATGTGTTAAAATGTTAGAAGTGGTGCTGTGGACGCTTGCGCGCTGTTGTAACGCGGAGAGGGGAGCTGGGAAGCTTCGGGGCGCCGGAGATCTCCGGTTTCCCCAAACAATAGTCGAGAGGACGCGATGGTCGCCCTTTTTTTTTTTTTTGAATCCGAAGGGAAGTTTAGGACCCTCATCGGCGCTATTGTTGACCCCACGGAGGCCACGTAGCTACCTGGATCGATTTTAAACGTGGGAGGAAGAGTTGCCTTTATTAATGTGAACAGAAGCGTAAAAAAAGGAGACGGAGAGTGATGCGCCTGGAAGCAAAGAGCGCGTCCGGTGTGACTGCAGGCCGGAGGGTTTGAATTTTGTCCTCGGCGAAGGGCTGGTGGGAATTTGAGTGCGTCCATTCATTTTACTGCGAGGGCGTCCCGTTTGGAAAAGGAAAGGGGAAAGAAAGGGAGCGGGCGTTGGGATCATTTGGCATCAGGACGCCACCGGTGGGGCCTGGGAGTCTCCCATTGTCCTGCCTTTCTCCAACACCCTCCTTTTTCATTTTGTAGGTCGCACAACTCTTTATACTCGCCCGGTTCTTCGCAGTAAGTTAGCCTTTGGTGGCTCTTTGTGCATGTGGAATATTGTTGAAATATTAATGAATGCAGCTCGACTCTTGAGCCACGCTGCCGTAGCCTGCAGCACGGTGCTAAAATGTGTCTAAACACAGGCTGTAATTCAAAGTGAAACAGGATAACGTTGCTGCAGCCGAAACAGGCCCTGATTACGCACAGATCCAGTGCTTGAAACGTCTGTTCGCCCTTCAACTTCTAATTTCTAAGATTTGAGTCCTGCTTTTGCGAGATAAAACTACACAATGCTATCACCAGGCTTTAAAAAAATACCACAGAATGGCTGTAAACTGCTTCCAGTGGGGATGTTTTAGTGATAAAACGGGTCGTAAACATAGCAGGGGCTTAGTGGAAATGGACTGAAGAAGGAATTTTACACAGTGATACCACAGAGATTAAGAAATATGAAGCACAGCTGGTTCATTGTGGAAGTATTGGTGCCCATTAATTTAGGAAATCTGAAGTATTAAGGAATGCTGGCAAAAATCAACTAGATTTCTCCCCTTATTGTTAGAGTTAAAAGAAAAGCTCCAGTATTTTAAATACTACAAATACTATACTTAATACTACTGTTTGTCAAACAGTACAATTATCAAACAGAGAAAAACACCAAGACCTTCAATATTCAAGAAGCTGATGGAGAAAATGTTGTTTTCCTCAAAAAATTACCTCAGATATAAATAACGCTTATTTGAGACACCAAAGCAGAAAATCTTAGACTGTATTTCTTTATAAATAAACTGAGGTATTACTTAACAATTCAAATTGTCCACTGGCCCTTCTTTTCATCTGTAAATTGACTAATTTACCGTTTCAGCTCTTCAGACAGCCCCGCTTTCTGCTTAAAGGGTCTGTCCACACAAACACAGACAATACAGCTTCTCCTCTGACCCCCTGCTGTGTGCCTTCTACTTTGGTTCAATTAATGTATAAGAGAAGCATGACAACTAGTAATGTGAGTGCAGAGAGAATTATGCATGTATTTTCAGGAAGCAAACATGGTAGAAGATTTCTAGTCTTCATATTTGTGTTTAATCACATGGAATCACATTTTGTTTTCTTTTTAAGTCAATGTGTTTGCTTCAGGTTGAAAAAATGTACAAAAAAGCTTCCAAACGTCTTGTGATAAAACATAATTTTGGATGTTTAAAGCACTTAAACAAGGAGTCAAATTGATGTTTGTCGGGTGACTCACAAATTAAATCGTAATTAAGAAATTACCGCAATATCTACATTAATATTGCCATCATTAAAAGATTTCAGTGCTCAGAAACTTTCCTGAGGGGAATACGAGTGTTTTCTATTCAAAATAAATGCATCTGTTTTTGACTCATACAGTTTGACTCTTTTTGACTGCCTTAAAAAATGCAATAGAGTTTCTGATTCCAGTCTGATCCCCACATTTGAACTTCTGCTGTTTTTGTAATCTCTGATAGTGAATTATGACACGCCTCTGCATTTTTGGACTTTTTCAAGCAACTCCTGACGTTTTATAACCCAAACAAAGAGAATAATGATGCTCTGATTTATCAGTAACACATAGTTGGCTGCTGTTGTGAGACTCGCCATAGTCATGAATCATCTCAGTCGCTTCCTGTCTCTGCAGTACTTTTGTTTGGATATGAAGACAAATCTATGCAGAACCAGAAGACAGGCCTGTTGATTCAAACACACCCTATTAGATTTGCTCACACGCACACACACACACACACACACACACACACACACACACACACACACACACACACACACACACACACACAAAAACACCTGCTCCCGTTTGCTCGCCATGTGTGCGCAGACCTGGACAGAAGCAGTTGTCTTGTTGTTCACTGGTTTTACTGATGTGGGTGGCGGTCTCTGTTCTGTCTGTGTGTGTGTGGCCCTTGTTACACTGATGAGCCTCTTCCCCTGTTGGACTCTGGGCGTGTGCATGCTTATTTTCACAGTTGGTGGACTATATCTGGCCTAAAATGGCTATGGAGCAGAGCTGGTCACTTCAGAGGTGTCCCGGCTTGCTTTTCCACCCTGACAGCTGCCGTCCCAGTGCCAGCAGCTCGGCTCCAAAAGTTTTAACAGCAGCTTGATTTCTTTTTGCCGCGGGGAAGTTAGCTGTAAAATCATACATGTGCTTGTTTTGATTACCGTGTGACTAGATCTGCATGCTTGCAGCAAAACAATTACACTGTTAATGGTTTGATTTCCTTGTTGGAATCATTTTTATGGATGAGCATAACCAAAACGGTCTTCTATGAACTTCTGCACTGTTTGAAGCTGTATAGTTACTTTAAATGATGCATGAAGAAATGCATATGAAATCCAAACTGCAAGCCAAAGATGTTTAAACTATGGATTTGACTCAGGAGCGTTGTTGCTTTGGGCTACATTAATTGATTTTGGATGCACTGAGTCATAAACCAGATTGATTTAAATTGAAAACAAAAGGAGTTGGTACATTAAATTCCACAATAAAAAATAATGAAGTTGATTTTAGCTGTTAGGAAGTTGAGGATTGGGACCCTGTGTGGAGGCTGTGTTGTGTGCATATGAGATTTGGTTCCTTCGCTCAGGCTGTTTGTCTTCTGTTTTCAGAGGAAGCTGTTGTCTTTGCTCTCAGTTGATGGCGCATATTAAATGACTTTACACTCCCTTTGGCCTGAGCCATAAAACCTTTGAGCCGTGGCTCTAGTAGGCCTGAAGCCCAGCATCATAACTGTTTAATCTTAGACCACACACACACACACACAGGTTTCTGGACTGGCTTGCAGTGGACAACCCTGGTGAAATCGATCAGAGCTTTTTTTATTTTTTAGAAATTTGACTCTTTTTGCATAAGACTATCTGGAAAAAGTCACACCGGTGTTTGGTTAACAATGTCAGGAGGAACAATGGCTTAGCTGGATGAAAAGAAATGAACCTTTTGTGTAAGGTGCTAATCAAAAACTAGAACCAGTGGTAGGTTGTTAATGCTTTACTGAACAGATTTGTGCTAAGATGTACTTTTACACTCTGGGTGTGTGGTTTCTTTTTTTTTTATACTAATGCTGCTGATTAAAGTTGGAAGGGGAGAATCCTCTTGAAGTCCATGAAGTAGGTCATAGAGGACGGTGGGATGAATAGGAAACCTTATCCATCTTCGTACCGGACCACACCTTTGTAGATCAAGTGTTCAGTCATATTCTCACTATCAGGCCAGCAGAGAGGCAGGTAGGTTGGCAACAGGATTATTTCAGACTGTAAAGGTCAGCAGACCATGTGCAATCTAGATTTACTCATATCAAAATTTTCTGGTAGCTTAGTGCTTTAAGCCACTTGAAAGTGATGTAATATTTGCAACTTTCCTTTCATACTTTCTTTAGAGAGCACGGGCCTTTTGCAGGCCTTGCTTGCAGAGACGGCCCCGTGCGCATTACTTTTTTCAAGCATATGTCTCTCATTATACATATAACAGGCCGAATGTAATGTTTACAAGAAGCTGTTTTATCTACCTCAAAGGTCAAATGCTGAAAGATGATGTCAGCGTTTCAGCATAAAAACAGAGTTAATTTTACACTCGACTCCAGCCTTCGTACAGAGAAATCATTCACTGAAGCTGGAAAAAAGCCTCTTTTTTTTTTTTTAAATTGACAGGAGCCTCAAAAACCCAGAATGCAGTGCTGCCATGGATCCACCTATTTATCCATGTTTTACATCATCCAGCAGTTATTTATACTGTACAAGTCAATTTATGTTATGTTATTTAGAACAGGTAAAATGCTACAGAGAGCTCTCGTCTCCTTACCAGTCGGCAGATATCGTCCAGCCACAAATTTAACATTATTGCTTATGTTTACTTGGATACTGTCAAAACTTTTTAAAACAACATAAAGCAGAAGGACATGTTTGGAAAGTAATTTAGATAACGCATCATCACATAGCTTATCCTGCAGAGCAGCTCTAACTGCGAAAGCTGCAGCATATGCAGCAAAGTAGCATCACAGCTGAGCAAACGGTGGAGTCAAACAGTGCCGTCAGTGCTCACTAGTTTGGGAAGTGCAAAGTTGAAGAGTTGAGAAACATTAACGCTGTGTTTATGTGCCCGTGCATGTAAAACTCAGCAAAACTCTAAAACTGCCCCAAATATTAAGTTCAGTCCCTCACGGCCTCAATGTGCAGCTTCTGAATGTATAGTTCACATTTTGAGATGCGATGTCGTGACTCTGAAGTTTCCTTTACAGCGTTACCACTTAAATACTGATTTTTAAAGGTCAGATAGACTATACCCAGTTCAGTAATTTGCAGCAGTGATTATGATTGTGAGTCCATTCTTTCATTCTTTGGTGAATACCAAATGTTTATCGATACGCCATAGTAAGTGTTATAATGCTAATGTTTCTCATTGTTGCACAGTCTTGGTTTCAGTGCATGTTGTCATAAATGTTGTGGTTAAGCGTAAAAAGTCAGTGTGCCATGATGTGATTAACTGGAATAGAAGGGCACTTGGCAGGAAACAGAAAATGCAGGAATTTAATTACAAACATTACCCTGCTATGTTTGCTAGTTTGTGAGTAAATGTGTGTATTTGGCCGGAGGGCTTTTGTGAACAGTGAGCTCTGCTAGTCTGTGTATTCTACATGTCGTTGATTCAGAGGATTTCACAAGAACCATAATTACTAGTTAAACTTTCAAAACATGTAGCGGATGATTTATCTTCTGTTTAATCTAAATTAAACTTTCACATCAAATCCTAAGATTCATGTTTTAGATGTAGCCTGTAGGTTTCTCCAGCTAAATTAGCTATCCTAATTTCTGAGACGTTAGTTGGTTAAATGCCTTTTGAATTTTTTGTTGTCTTTCATCAGATGCCATCATCAGGCACGAAATTTCTCATGACCTCTTAAGTCCATCTTTCATTGACTTGTAACATGAAATCAAGTCTTCACGTTCACAATGAATGTTCGCTGTGTTAGACAGTAATACTTTCATTTAATTATCTTACCTCTTTGAGAATATGTCAATATTACCTGAGTGCTTTCACGCTCCGCTGATGATAAATCTTTTTTTTTCCCTTTCATGAAACTGTCACCACTCCGCCCACAATGGGAGGAAATGTCAACATATTAAGGTGATAAATATTATGTTTGAATGTCTTTTCTCGTTGCCTTTGTCCAACGTGTTTGTGTTGTATCTCCATACGTCTCTAGGGGGAATTTAGACTCCCATGCTTGGCCTTTTAATTGCTCTCTAAGGCTTTTGGATACATATAACCGTGACAGTCTTCACAACATTTGTCTTTACATGCAAGCAAAAGCACCATTTATGTCAGCAGCATATTTTTGTATGGCAAGAGTGTCCAAGGAGGGTTTGCTAAGGGCTGTGCTGCAAAATGGGAATTATACCAAGGGCCAGACATACAGGATACGGTTTATAGACGTGCTTTAATTAAATCACCAGAACAAAATAAGATCATTAGTCTTTATAAAATGTAGTTAAGCAAACTAACTCTACAAAGAAGGCTTTCCTTCAGCCGACTTATAACAACCTGTTCCACAAGCTTGAAGTTGGGGCATTTAATAAAATCTTGTTAAGTCCTAATGTCAAAGCATAAAACCAGTCTTTTGTTTCAGTCTTGCACAGAGTGCGTCCTCAGCTCTGGCATTGCCTGTGTCACAGGCCCGAACACGACAGCTCAATATTTGTGCAGGAAGCTAATTTAAGAAAAAAAGAAGAAGAAGAAGGCAAAAGCTCTTTGATCACCTAGTCTACCTGTACCATAGAGAGCAGCCTCCTGGCACGAAACAAAAATGAAGCTTGCAGCAAACTCTGCAGCTTCAACACTTTGAGATCAGGACTGAAAGGAGAAACATGTTTTGCTTTAGCTGCATACCTGTTTGCAGTATGTATGACTTCATATCTTTGCTGCTGTATATGTTCAAATGGGAACTATGTTCTTTGAAAACAAATTGTTTCATGATAGGCGTCTGTTAACACTCAGTTAGACATGGACTGTGTAGTCTTGTCACGTTCATTGTTTGCAGGCTTGTCAGATTGCTGATGCAGCGGAGGGTTAGTTTGCCATGAGCACAGGGCGGTGCAGACCACAGGCCAAACTTTCTTGAGAATCTAAAATAATTTGTGAGTTGGATTAAAATTGACAGACGGCTAGGTTGTGGGCTTTGATTTTGACACATATTATAAAGAGCACTAATCTGAGTAATGCTTTTGTTTTCTTTTTATCACTCATGCATTCAAAAAATGACCCATTTTCTTCTGTCTCTGTGCTGTTAGAGTTTCAGATGTAGAGGAGTAAATATGCTGCTGAAACAAGACGTTACGCCTCCATTTTCCTGTGTCGTTGCTTGGAAAGGCAGACTGCATCATTATAATTGCTTAATTGTTATTTATGTGCGTTGGTGGGACGAGCATTATGGGCAGTGATGATTTCCGATTGTTATTTTGGCCAGCATTTCTCTGTCTGGGAGAGCAAATACCGGCTAAGCTTCTACAGCCATTAGATTAAAACACTGTTTAGATTTGTGTCTCTTGCCTGTGTAGAGTATTTGGCTTGTCTGGGAATCTCTGAGTCCTCTCCACTTGTTGTCCTTGTATTATTTTGCTGAGAAGCTCTACCCATATCTGCTCCTCTATCTGTCCCTGAATGCCATGTTTAAAAGAACTTGTGGAGGAGTTTGTTTAACGCGCTTTTCTTTGGTTTGATGCCATGCAGCTTAACTTGATCTAAAATAAGAATCCTCTTGCTTTGCGTGACATTCAGAATGCAGACTTCTGTCTGTTGCAGAGGTTGCATGAAACACAGCTTTTAAGCACTTTATTTGGCCTAAAAGCACAGCACGATTCTGCTTATTCCTCTGCTAAAGCTGAAGATAAAAGCCGATCGTGATGCACCAGAAAGCAGCTGTTAGTCATTGGAGTTTTGTGGTTTTGGAATAAGCATGCTGTTGAGGTTTTGCACATGGCTGCAAGGGTCCAAAATCTTCTCTGGTCTGCTAAAAGTTAGTGATTCCGGATAAGGGGGGATTTCTCATAAAGTTGAGCTATTAAACTTTTCATTATTTGCTGTCATATTTATGCTGGTGGTTAGTGGTGTTTATTTTAAACAGGAAGAAACTTTCAGAAACTGAGATCAGCGCATGTGTGAGTAATCCCTGTGAGGGGACTGGCCTGGTTGTGCGCTGATCATACGCAGAGCTTGGTAGACTGTTGTTTGCATGTTATAGCTGTGCACAACCAGGGGCCGTTAAAAGTCTGTGGGCTGCTCTTGTTTCAGCCACTGATAATCTTCAAGATTATTAGAAAGGCCCTGTTTGCAGGGAAATGGAACAGACTTGCTGCCAGGAGTGGGTGATATTGTCAAAACATCAATTATCGTTTTCCCAAATTTCCTTGAAATATATCTATTAAAAAGATATAGTGAACAATGTTTTATCAGTGATTGCAGCCTGCAGGAAGCACTATTTATTTATTTATTACTACAACACAAAGAAACTGTCCTCCTGATGACACACTATCGAATTCGAAGTGTGACTCTATAGAAACAAGATGCTAGCAGTAGCATTATAGTGCACTGATAGTGGCACAGTTTAATGTAAGCATTAAAAGTAACCTAAGTAACGTTTTCCATGGAAGTTTTAAGTAAAAGTATAAAACAAATGCTTAACATTTTAATAATAATAATATTACTAATAATTAAAGTAGCTTAACCTTAACTTAGACTTACAATATTTTCACATAACACTGAAAAATATTTTCTACCTGGGATCTTGGGTATAGCTTTATCAGGAGTTGCTTGAAGCCCTGCTTTTCCATCATGTAACTGCACCCATAATTTCCATCCACCGTTTTGCTCTCCCTGTCATACAGACAACTAGCAGTGCTCCGGCGGTGCCCGGCGGAGTCTCCGTTGTTTACTTTTTCCAGCACATCATCAGCTCCTAGTATCTCCTCCTCGCATGGCGTCATAGCTTGGTTGTGCTCCATGGTGTCTTTTTAGCACGAGTGTTCAAACAAGTGTGGTGTTTCCACCTTTAGCCGGAACAGCCGGAATCGCATATTTTGCAAAGTACTGTAATTTTTGTTTGAGGTTGTTGAAGGGACTCCCTGTTTACTAAATTATTATTGGAGGCTGCCTCTTGCTGTAACGCGTCTGGGCTTGTTTCATGTGCACTATGAAACTAAACGTATGGGATCTCTTTATCATTAATATCACGCTCTGACACTCGTGCATTTGTCACATACCATTAATCTTTTGCTTTCTATAACCAAGCCAAAAGACACACATGTAGTTTCACTTGAAATAAAGGCTTGGGTGCTCCAAAGGCTCTAAAAGACTCTCTTTCAGTCTTTATGATGTCAGAGAGAGTGGAGCATTGATGCCCCACCCAACCTATTATTCAAACCCTTTGTTTGTGAGGAACAACCAATGAGAAGAAAGATGACTTAAGTTGGGGGGCTTGTTGCAGACAGTGGATGAACTGATGCTTTACCATGGTCCAGTATTTGTGTATAAGCAAATAATGGACCATTAAAAATGATGGTGATGATAATACTACTAATAATAATAATAATGCAAAGAGAGATGGGGAAAATGTGGATGAACTTTAACCGAGAGATTTGGTTTCATGCAGGACTTGGATGAAGGGAAGTGGATTTTAAACTCAATGGTCTTGATGGGGCATAAAAGCATCGTTAAGTGGAATCTGTCCGGCATTGATAGCAGCTAGCCTCCCTCTCCATTTCCCAAAGAGGGCCAATCAAAGCCAGTGAGCCACGCCCTCCCTTTATCGATTAACCACCATGTGACAGCCAAACATCCGTCACGCCGATACTTTTATTTTGGTGATTTTTTTTCCTCCCTCGTGGACAGACAGCGTGTCAGAGGGCGGTGTGAGGTCAGGTTTCCACAGTAACTGTCAGCCTCCAATCCCCCTACAGCTGAACACCCTCATTCATTACCATGGCAGCGGAGAGGCCCCGTTTCCCGGGGGACGAGGGGCGTGAGGGACGGAATGTGAGACAGCGAGAGAGGGAGGGAGAGGGCAAACAAGTTTAGTGAAAACACAGTAATCCAATATGGCTGCCATTGTGACACAGCTAACGGCGGCTAATGCTCGCTGCTTGGAGAGAGGAGATACAGTCGTGTGATGATTAACCTCAGCTGAGACCTGGAAGCGATGAAAGCGTTTGAAGTGAAACCGAAGCCTCAGTTTAGAAGGTTAATGTGTTTTATAGTGGATGTGGGTACCAACCACATAAATGGACTCTTATAAAGGGTCATTTCACTTTACTTTAAAAAGGGAGGAGTTTTGAGGCTTCCTCTTAAGTGTGAGATTAAGAGAGTTGGTGACCTCCCTTTAAAAAAAAAAAAACAAAAAAAAAAACTTTTATGTTTTTTCTGTTTTGTGCCATTTAGTTACCTGTGCAGCCCACAAAGAAGGATGCCCATATTCCTGTCTGTGCCTGTCAGTTAATGATGGTTTATAGGTCAGACCTTGTATGACTGCCGTAGTGATTTTAATGGAAAATGACCACATTAAGACGTGCAAATGAAGCATGCAGACGCCCTCAGACTAGTGGAAAGGAGTTGACGTCTGGCTTATGACTTTAACCTTCCATGTGTTCGCAGACGCCTGCGTTGTTACTTCTTTCTAAAGTTAGGCTTCAGGCGCATTCCTCAGACAGCATTTTGAAATGTGTTATGCTTTTCGATGCCTGATATGAAGCCAGTGTTTCCAAAATGATCTTTATCTTGTAAATTGTTCCAAGGCCGTGATGCATATTATGAAAAGGAGCTTTTGCCCAAGTTTAGAAGTGACGCCCGGGACCCTGTTTTGTACCATCTAGATGGTCTGGTGTGATTGCTGTTAGGAGCACAAGGCAGGAAGCTCAGGCAGGAAAAGGGAAAAGATAATATGAAGCCTACGGTGTATTTTTAGTGTGTTGTCAGTTCAGGTCAACTGCAACTTAGGAGCACAAATAGTAGCTCAGGCAGAGAAATGGCTACATGCGATGCTGAGTTTTAACCAGCGCTCTCTTTTTGTTCTTCTCTTTCAGATCTCAGCAACCTCAGCTCTCCCCTGTTGCAACTCTCCTGCCCATCATCCTCTCCCACCCCTATTCCTTCCTCATCATCTCCTCGTTTTAGCCTCCCCTGCCCTCCCATCCTCCCTTCTCTTGCTCCCCCCTCATCGGCCTCCAAGATAGATTCCCTCAGGAGTAAGGTTGACCTACTCAAACTGCCCCTGGCTCTCTCCACCAAGTCCATCTCCGAGCGCAAAAACCAACTGGGAGGCGTCGGCGAGCAGCGCGGCACGGCGGGAGGAGGCGGGGCTCGTAAAGCCCGCTCACCGCCGACCCGAGACATGGACAACGAGTCGCAGTACTCGGGCTACTCATACAAGTCTTCCCATTCCCGAAGCTCCCGAAAGCACAGGTGGGTAAGACCCATTGAAG
Organism: Oreochromis niloticus; assembly: GCF_001858045.2. Lineage (NCBI taxonomy): Eukaryota > Metazoa > Chordata > Actinopteri > Cichliformes > Cichlidae > Oreochromis > Oreochromis niloticus. Next base: position 26,307,344 of record NC_031982.2, read on the forward strand.
TAGGCACACTCAGGCTCATAACTTCATGTATTTGTTTCTGGTCTGTTGTTTGGACTGATTCGAATATTGGTTGGTTTAAATATTGGATCTCTAAGTAAATATTGTGATAACAACATAACTAGAATGACAGCAACAACAACTGTTTTTCTGTATTTGTATTTTTTAATCAAATATTTATGCAACTGCAGCAAGGAAACTCCCCAGTCACTGAAACTCAGCACTGAATCCAAATCTGCAGCTGGTGCCTGATAAATCAGTGATTGTGGAGCTTATATTAGTTAGAAAATAACAGTTTTTAAAGGTTTCGAGTTTATATACAGGTTTTTACCTCATGTGTATGTGGTTTCTAAACTCCAGACCAACACTAGCCATCTGAAAGGATAATTAATCATCAAATGTTTTATCACTTTGTAACAGGTAGTGACATGTGAGGTTTCATAATCAAATTCTCCCTATAAGAAGTCGTCAGTAACAGTAGGGTGTCTGGTATGCAGCGCGAAAGCTTTACAGATGCTGTGGATGAAAACCACATGCTGAGATCCACACTAGGAGACATAGTGGCACATATTTTAATACTGAACACTCACACATCACACATCTATATTGAAAATAGGAATTATAAAGTATACTTACTCATACATAACCTCATATAGAGCCAGGAAGACAGATTTAATTCCAAACACATCCATCAAAGTCACTACAGTTAACTAAGAAAGCAGTTTGCTGATTAACCACTCAAAGAAGCTGAGTGACCCCTGGGCTGCTTTTATACATGTTATCCAGGGAAACCTTAAGGAAGCATTTTCCCTGAATCTATGCGAACGTCTGTTTGCTTGATTAAACTTCAAAGTGTTTAAGCTCCAATCTCAGTTGATAAATTGGAGGTGGTGAGCGATGGCCATGCCTTTAATTTTCCTTTCTGGCAGTATTGTTTTGTTATGCTTTTGAAAAACACCACTGTTCATTGGGTAAAAAAAAAAAAGCTATGAGCGAATTAATCATTCTGACTGTTTTTAAATGAGAGGAAAAAGACATTTAAAACGGATGTAATTCAATTAGTGACTATACCGAGGAATGTAAGACCCATTTCTTTGTTTACGAGGAATTTTAAAAAGTTACAGTTGTGGTCAAAAGTTTCATACACTCATCATGGGCATGAAGGTCACAGTAATTTTGGGCTTTTAACTTTTTCTTTGAACTGTTTTTTTTCCCGGGTGGAACCATACTACAGCATGTGTCTTTAATGAGTGTCTGGATGCACAAGTTTGAATTTATTTTGGAGTGTCTGTATTTCTCACAGGGTCAAAAGTATAAATACAGGCTCAGATATAAACATACACTGACTTAAATCTTTTAACAAGTGGTGCTGAAGATACAATGTCTTTTAACTCGACAAGACCAAGGCCTATTAACCTCTCATTGCTGATCATGATTGTGGGGAAACTGGTTTCTTTTAGCCAGCATAAAAAGCAGTTGTTTGACATCCACTGCTCAAAAGAATGGGGAAACCCAGACTTGCATAAGTTGGGAAGGTCCCTTGTAGCCATTTCTAAACTATTCCAAATCCCAAGATCATCCGTTCAAACAATTGTACGTAAGTAGAACTTATTCACATGTGTCACGACTTTGATCCAAAAAGATCCAAACCGGTCCCCCTCAGATGAGAGGAAATTGGTTAGGATGTTCAGAAACAACCCAGGAACCACGGACATGAACTGGAAACAGCTGGTCCACCAGCGTCACTGTCCACAGTGAAGCTTGACTGAAATTTGCACCTGGCCACAAGGCCATTGACATGATTAGACAAGATAAAGACTAAAATATTTCTATTTGGCCTCAATGACAAAAGGTTTGGAGGATTAAAGGTGAGGCTTTCAAACCTAAGAACACCAAATGTCACGCATGGTGGTGGTAGCATCATGCTCTGTGGCTGTTTTGCTGTCAGTGGTGCTGATATATGATACAAAGTGGAATTATGAACAAGGAAGACTACTTATGACATCTTCAACTTCACATCAAATCAACAGCTAGAGCAGGGGTCCCCAATCCCAGTCCACGAGGGCCGGTGTCCCTGCAGGTTTTAGATGTGTCCTTGATCCATCACAGCTGATTTAAATTGATAAATTACCTCCTCAACATGTCTTGAAGTTCTCCAGAGGCCTGGTAATGAACTAATCATGTGATTCAGGTGTGTTGATCCAGGGTGAGATCTAAAACCTGCAGGGACACCGGCCCTCGTGGACTGGGATTGGGGACCCCTGAGCTAGAGGGTTGAAACTTGGACACATCTGGATGTTCTAACAGGACAAACGTATCAAAACCCGGTTTTGGAGGGAATAATGGAGGCTAATATTAAGATTCTGGAACAGATTGGCCAAAGACTTTAATCCCTATTGAAAATTTGTGGATTATGCTTAAAAACTGGGTCCATGCAAAAAAAAAAAAGAAAGAAAGGAAAACACAAACAAAAAAACAACCAATTTAAGTGAACTTTATCAGTTTTGTCAAGATGAGTGGTCAAATAACAAACCAGAGTTATGGCAGAAACTTAATTCTGGTTAATGGCTATCAAAAGTGTCTGGTTGAGGTGGAGCTTGCTAAGGGACATTCAACCAAATATTAGTGAGGTGTATGTGTATATTTAAGTCTGTGTGGATTAGCGCACAAATCTAAAATAATTTTTTTTTAAAGCTACTAAAGATGTATGTTGTGTAATTATTCCAGCCTGGAAAAGTAACAGTTAAAAAAATCTTTAAAAGCCCTAAATTACCATGACATTCATGCCCAGGATGAGTATATGTGCACTGAACACAACTGTGTCTTCTGTCACAAAGATTCACCACAGCAACTTTGACAGATGATCTGCTAAGACAATAAATAAAAAATGGATAACTAATAGCAGATTGTGTCACGGTGTAACATTGTCACATCATTCGACGCGTCTGTGACTAATGTAGCCCTTTATGATGTGATATATAATTTCTTTGTCTTCAGGGATCGGCGGGACCGTCACCGCTCTAAGAGCCGAGACAGCAGCAGTCGTGGAGACAAATCGGTCACCATCCAAACACCTGGAGAGCCGCTTCTCGATGCAGAGTCGACCCGCGGAGATGACAGGGTCAGTTACAGTGTTTTCTACTTTTTTCTGTTCATACATCGTCATCTTTGACCTCATTTAATCACTGGGCATTACTGCAATTAATGGTTAACATTGTGCATATCTTATCTCACCGATGTTTCTTAAAACTACAATTTGTTCAAAAAATGTTTGTGACTTTCGGTCCTTTAGCTGCATGTCACTAACATTAACAAAGTTAATAGGCTCAGATTACCCTGGAGCTGTATGTTTAATTAAAGTCAAACACTCAGCTGAACTACAAATAGGCCTTTAAACCAAAACTTTGACTTCTCTACTCTTTAGTCAGGTCAAAAATCTGTTGCTGAATTCCCCATCAGTTTTCTTTCTTTCCCTTGTTATCCATTCAAAGTGGTTTCTCAGATTCTTTCAACAGCTCAAGTGTGTTTTCTTAGAGGTGTTAATTATATCGTTTCAGTCCTTTTCTGCCCCGTCAGTTAGCGGGGAGACAGCAGGTGCTGACTTTAAAATAATCTGACTTCACTATTTAAAGTGCAGAGACGTGCTTTCATTAAGGAGCCTGAGGGGACGTATTTGTTCTCAGATGAAGTGAAGAGTCCTTCTTAAAATAGTAAAGGGGCACTTGCATTAAAGCTTAACCAACCTGCAATCGCTCTTGGGACAAAGCTGTTGAGGGCTTAAGCCCTTAACTTCTAATTTTAAGTTTAGGGCTTGTCAGCTACTCAAAAAAGATTTTTAAAAAAGCAAGAACTGTTCATTTGTATTTACTCAGATTATAATTGCCTTCCAACCAGCCCTTTCATGTAAACATCTTGTGTTCATATAAGTAGCTTCAGATTTTGTTTCACACCCTCATTTTCTTAGGTATGACTGAGCAACTCCTGTTCACACATACAATCCCAGCATCCTTAGCCTCTTGAAGAGGTGCAACTTAAGTCAAAGCTGGGGGTGAACTTAATATATTACTCAGCATAGAGATTAAAATGAGTCTGAGTTCCGTATGATGACTAATTGTTTTCTTTGTTGTGCAGGATGACAACTGGGGAGAGACCACCACTGTGGTCACTGGCACCTCAGAGCACAGCATCTCAAACGAGGACCTGACCCGCGTCACCAAAGATTTGGAGGAGTCAACTCCACTGGAGTGCAAGCGTTTTGTGGGTCCAGCATTGGGAGGCTGCCTGAGCTTCTTCGCCCTGGTCACGCCATTAGCCTTCCTCATCCTGCCGCAGGTCTTGTGGCGTGACGCCCTCGAGCCTTGCGGCACGCCCTGTGAGGGCCTCTACGTCTCCCTGGCCTTCAAGCTCTTGGTCCTGCTCATCTCCTCCTGGGCCCTGTTCCTCCGCCCTCCCCGCGCCACTCTCCCACGCTTTTTTGTCTTCCGCTGCCTCCTGATGGTGCTGGTGTTCCTGTTTGTGGCGTCGTACTGGTTGTTCTACGGTGTGCGTGTGTTGGAGCCCAGAGAACGGGACTATAGGGGGATTGTGGAGTACGCTGCCTCGCTGGTGGATGCTCTGCTCTTCATCCAGTACCTGGCTCTGGTGTTGCTGGAAGTCCGACACCTTCAGCCAGCCTTCTGCCTTAAGGTGGTGCGGAGCACAGATGGTGCCAGCAAGTTCTACAACGTGGGCCACCTCAGGTTTGTGACACCAGTCATGGCATTTAGTTAATATCTTTACAGAATTGTTGTTTGTTTCTGGGTTGCCTTCTAGTAACAAAATACGATAAACCTGTTGACAGGCAGAAGATTAACCTCCTGAGACCCAAACTCTTGTTTGACCACAGGTCTGTGCTGAGCAGCATGAAGTATAAGTTGCAGAAAAGCTAAATGCTATGTCCTTACATTAGGATGCAGGGTCGCCTGAAGTCCCACAAAATGAGGGGATCCAGTGGCTCAGTTACTCTGTGGGGTGATTTTTGCTGGCATGCATTGGGTCCTTTGTCTTTACAAAGGAAAGAGTCACTGCAAATCAATACAAAGTTGTCTTAAGTGGGTTTAAGATGTCGTAAGTTGATACTTGGGTGTGTTCACGCTTGTATTTGAGAAGCTTTAGCAAGCTTTTTTTCTCTGCCTGTTCTCTGAACCCACATCCTACAGCAGAAAAATGTATTTTTAAGTTGTCAAAGTCAATCACACAGATTGTTTTTTGGAAACAAACTGAAGGGGAAGTGTGTGTGCATGCATATCTCCATCAGGCCATTATTTTGTTTTAAACTTGAGCAGCATGCAGAGGCATCACAACTTAAATCTGATTTCCTTTTTCCTTTTTTGATGACTCAAGTATTTAATCCATCCCCAGCAGTCACACCTACATCGCGTACACGGTCATTATTTTAAGTAACTTATGTAAGATTTCAGTGAAATACAAAAAAAACATGACACTGCCAGGGACACTCCATGGTTTTGGTGAATCTGGTGGTCAAGAACTGTTTGATGGAAATATAATATATGCTCAATTATTTTGATTATCCCAATGGACTGGGTAAAAATGTGCATATATTTCTTAGCATATTGCATATATTTATTGTTGTCGAAACATTTCTTAGTTTCAACAACAATAAATCTATTAACTTTAAAGCAGAAGTGTCACAAAACCCAGGTAAATATTAGACTACACCAAAAACCAGTTTGGGGGATGTGAGGGGATGCGTTTTACTTTGAAGTATTTTACTGTCCAAACATCAGTGTATCTTATTTTAAAATAATAGTTGAGGTGTGACATTAAACGAGATCACCATCAAAGGCAGAAATGTGAGGAAGGTGCTGAGATATAGTTTACATTTACGTCTGTATTAACTGCAGCCTGTCCGTTGTGCAGTCAGCAGCTGTTGTTTGACCTGTACTTACTGTGACACTGACGACGGATACTCTGTGTTTTAGCATTCAGCGGGCAGCTGTCTGGGTTTTGGACCGTTATTACAGCGACTTCCCCGTCTATAACCCAGCTCTCCTCAACCTGCCCAAGTCCATCCTGTCCAAGAAGATGACAGGCTTCAAAGTTTACTCTCTGGATGGTAAATATAGCTTCCTTCTGCCTCTGACGTCTGTCTTTAATCCAGAAGTAAATCGTTTTTTCTTTAATTTTCGTTGCCGTTTGTTGGTCTACGTCAAAAGCAGGTGGCTTTATAGCAAGAACGGGAAACATAAAGAACTCCTTAAACTACCTGTCTGAGTTCTAATGTGCAGTCCAATAATTCCTCCTTCGGTCTTACAGAAAACACCACCAATAACTCCACTGGCCAGTCCCGGGCCATGATAGCAGCTGCTGCCAGGCGGAGAGACAACTCCCACAACGAGTATTACTACGAGGAGGCCGAGATGGACCGAAGGATCCGCAAACGGAAGGCCAGGTCAGATACACTCCACGCTGCTCGTCGGATGAGGATGAGGGCCATTTATCATCCGCAGAACTTTTCGGGTTTTCATCTTTGATCTGTTGGGTATGTCACCACAGTCTTCTGTTACTCTAATAGGTTGGTGGTGGCGGTGGAAGAGGCCTTCACACACATCAAGCGCCTCCAAGAGGAAGAGGCGGCCTCATCTCCCAAGCACCCCAGAGAGGTAATGGATCCTCGAGAGGCGGCTCAAGCCATCTTTGCCCCGATGGCCCGGGCCATGCAGAAGTACCTGAGAACCACACGGCAGCAGGCCTTCCACAGTATGGAGAGCATCCTCACACACCTTCAGTTCTGCATCACGCACAACATGACGCCCAAGGTGAGTCGACAATAGTTCCAATACACCAAACAGCCTAACTGATATTAAAAGATTTGCTTGTTGGTCTTTGTGGTGGTTTTTTGTTTTTGTTTTTGTTTTTTGTTCTTGTTTTTTTTACATGTTTGAGTATTGATGGCTGTTTTTTTTTTTTTAGCAGAATTTTCTACTAGAGAATTGAATACATCTCTAATGCAGAGGCGCCTGAGTCCCTGATGATAGCAGCCACTTGATACTGTTTTCAGTCTTGTCCTGTGTGTACAGATACTTTCTATTGATTATCAGAACCCTTCTATGATATTAATTACCATAATGATGGTTTTATTCATTTATTTTTTGCTATTTAAGCCCAAACGGTCCCTCATTGAGTGCAGATCTACCTACCTTTACTCCTGAATACTCTCTTTTTGGGATACTTTCTTTTATTTAAAAAACAAAACAGCTTCTATCAGTTGCTATCTTATTCAGAAGAGGTCAACACACTGGATCAGTGTGCATATTTGATCTGGTATGGATGCTCCTTCCATCCCAACATGGCCCATCCGGGGGATTTGTGCTTCCTTTCGGTCTCGAGAGGAGACACCAAGGATCTAGTGTTAGCCAAATATGTTACCACTGTACGACAGAGCCACTTTAAATATAAAATAAATACAACACATTAATAGGATCTTTGCCACTGCTGAAAGGCAGAATTATTGTTCTAATTTTGCAAAACTAGAGTTTGGATTTTTGGAGAGGCTAGTGTTTCTTTTACTTGTTTTAGCGAACAGTGTAGATTGATGAATTGATCTTCAAAGCCGCATCATTAGTGATGTAAATGTAGTTAAGTGCTTCATGGTACTGTAGCGCTAAGACATTAACTGGTGTTTCCTTGGTGATTAAACTCCAACATCCTCCTTTTCAGGCTTTCCTGGAGCGTTACCTCACCGCCGGCCCCACCATGCAGTACCAGCAGCAGAACGGTAGGGGGCGCCAGTGGACTCTGGTGAGCGAGGAGCCGGTGACCTCAGCCCTGCGTCAGGGTTTGGTCTTCTCCCTGCGACGCCTGGACTTCTCACTTGTTGTGACGGTGACGCCGCTCCCCTTCCTACGGCTCGGGGAGGAGTTCATCGACCCAAAGAGCCACAAGTTCGTCATGAGGCTGCAATCTGAGACCTCGGTGTAAAGGCGTCCAGTAAAACGTCTTCTTTTTCCCACACTTTCCTCTCCCCTCGTGCTCACTCCTCCTGGATCACTGATGCGGTGGGACATGTGGAGGCCATGTGGTCTATTCTCGCCCAATCATTTCCCCTCTCATCAACAAACAAACCATTCAGAGAGGAACATCTCTGCGGGCCTCCTCCTTCCTGTTTTGTGATCAACACAGATGCTTGGCGTCAGACTGTGATCAGCTCAACGATTGTTCAAACCCTGGAAGTAAACAGATGCCTTGACCTTTTCTTTTCTTGACGTTGTCTTTACAGCACGATGTAAAATTCTTTGTTCCTCTAAATGGGGACTTTTCCTCCTTTTGCCTCTTCTTTTGCTGTAACCACTGGACTAGTTTACTGTGCTGACTCAACACGTAAACACCAGAGGAAGGGGATTACATCACACGTGTCACTTCCTCTTACTTGTGTCTTAAAATCAGTCCAACTGGATTTCAGCTCTGACTGCAACGCTGGTGTACCACTGCCCTCTGGTCCCCTGTCAGTCGTTGTGTTTAACATAAGCAGGACTGTTGTTGTTTTTTTACATATATATGTTAGAGGAGTGACTTTTTAACTTTCAGAATGTAGCATTTTGTGCAGTGAGTTAACATGTTTCTCTCCTCTGGCCTTGAACGGCCAGTATGTCTTTTTTTTTTTTTTTTTTTTTTTTAATTTTTATGTAACTATTAAGTAAAATGGAAGTACATTCCTAACTCATTGCAACTCCAAACTGTACGTTCATGATTGTTTAAATATGCAGCTTTAGTTTATTTAACACTGGTACTTTTACTATTGATGTCACAGTTTTAGCAGGCCGTGTTACAGAATAAAAATGACATTTTCACCTGGTATTAACTGAGATTCTGAACATTACTTGCATGAGGATTTTAAAATGTGAGCTTGACGGTGTTCTGAATTTTTCATACTGTCAAAAAATCAAAAAGACCAACGGTGCACTCGTCTCAAGTGTCATTACTTGGAATCTATTCATTGCTGCTACTTCCTAAGAACAACTCATACATGCATTATGCTGTTATTATTCTTTTTTTAACTTATAGATACTATGTTTTGGGAAATGTTACTCATGCCTAAGTAGTAAGTGGATTTACTCAGTGCTATTTATAGCTGGTGACTTTTAGATACAATTGAGTATTTTTGGCAGCAGGATGGCGTGAGTGGAAGAATAAATTGCACAGCAATGGAAAAACTGGAGCCAATAACAGGCGGATGCCACTCTTTACAGAGTAAAACATTTCTAATGTCACAATGTTTGACAATATGAAAAACAAGAGTATTACCAGCCTCACTGTTTAATGCAAATGCAATCTGTACGTCCGATGTGTTGAAATGCTGGTAAAATCTTTGCATTTTAAGCGATAAATTCTGCAGATTTTCTGTGACTGATTGGAAAAAAGCATACTGTGCTAAATTCAAGTTAACTGTTTGTGCAACCATGTTTCAAGAATTTCCTTAACAGATACCAACAGAGTTTCTGCATTATTGAGGGTATATTTAGATTCTGCGGAAGAAGTTACGCCTGCACACTAACTCTAAGCCACCCTAATAATCAGATAACAGCATTTTGAGTCACTGTGTGCAGGCGCTCATCTCATAAAACTTCAGTCTATCTGAAAATGGCCTGATTATTAATATTGGAAGTGAAATAATACAGTGTATCGTTACAGTGTAATACCAGGTGTAAATGTAGTCAGTCTCACACTTTTTACACAATTAAATGAATCCAGATGAGGCAGCTGTAGTTTAACTATGAGCTGGCTTATTGGTTTTTTTTTTTTTTGTGTTTGGTTTTTTTTACATGCATATCTACAAGAATCCCAAACCAGACATGTGATTGTAACTCCTCTCTGCAGCTCCTCTGCAGCAGTAGCTTATCACCGCCTCGCCTTGTGCCACGAGCTGAAACGGACACAGTGAACATGCTGCCTACGACCTTTCCTCAGCCTTAGTTTCCAGATGTGGAGGAGCAGCAGACTCTGACTCCGCCACCCCTTCGTCTGCAGGTCCCGATACTTAACCTGATGTTTCCACCCCACAGTTTGCTGAGCCACAGACAAAAGCAGGCTGACTGTCTGCTTTTGTCAAATGCGGTTTTAAAAAGTCCTTCACATTTCTGAAAAATGAAACCAACAAACGCCAGGTCCGATTTGTTCGATATTTCATCTGGTTTTTGTAAAAAAAAAAAAATACAAACGAACAAAAGAATGCATGCATAGATTTATTTTGGGCTCCAAATCCTTTTTATAATAAGTTGTTTTCTATCATTTTTACGGTGCCTAAGTTATGATGATGCAATTTTCAGAATGTAAAAAAAAATTTGTAGATCTGTGTTGTATTTTGTTCTTTTTGGTAACTGTAGCTTGTATAGTGTGCTAGGCTTTTTTCCATTATTAAACCATTTATTACTTACAAGTCTCCTTGTTTCCTAATTTGCAGCATGGGGAACTTTAGTCTGTAAAGCAAAACATGTGACTGAAGCAAAAGGAGCTGAGACTTCTTTTTTTTAATGGGGTTGAAGAAAATGAATATCTGCATTTGATCATTTTGGTTTGCTTTTGTAAGAATCTGTTCTTGAATGCTGTCACCAAAGGCCGATTTGGGTCTTTGGACATGAGCAATTTTCAGCAAAGTTTTTCGCAAGATTTTTAGAGGAACTTCTGTGAAGTTGGGGGATGGCAGTGTGGTAGGCGTGTGGTTTCATAGCTTCAAAACGGACAGAGAGCCATTGACTTCCTGTTCGCGGCTTCTCATCTCTGTGAGTATAAGACATTTCGCTGACAGCCTACAAGGGGAAAAACAAAGCAGATCAACCATCTTATCTTCAGCCCACCCGGTAAGAGCACTCTGCTCTCTTTTTGATCCTGCTCTAGTAGGAGTACTTTTGAGATACCTGTAGCATTGAAAAGGGATGACACGGAGTTAGTGTCTCTTAACATTTTTCTTCTGGTTGTGTCGAGGATCGCGACTAAGTCTGTGTGTTATGTGTGTACAGACAGCATTGAAGGCATGGATATATGTTTTATCCTGGATGGTATTCTCATCCTATATGGCATCATCCTTACTGTGCTGTACTGCAGACTGAGGGTAAGGCAAACAGGAACCATACACACACACAGATCGCCATGATGGACTGTAGAAAGTGTACAGCTGTTCCTTCTTCCTTCTAAATGCAGCAGTTTGTTTAAAGTTGCTCTTTATGTTAGGCTGGAAAAAGTATAGCAAATGTTCTACTAATCTTATAAAACTTCCTCAATTGTGTTCCTTGTAATTGCGTACGAGCATTCTTTTGAGCCAGTTATGTAGAATCATTTCACATCCTCTTCAACATTTCACATGATTAATAAACTACAATGGGAGTCACCCAATCACATGCTTTCTTATTTCTTTTTTGACAGATGCGTCCATCCAGCAGCTCGTCTGGCAGTTACTCAGAGGTAAAATTAAATCTGTGTTATTGCGGAAAATTACAAGAAATGGGGAATTTAATATAAACTCAAGTGTGTATAGAAAAGGGTTTTTTTGGTGTGTCAAAGCTGTTTTTTCTCTGTAACATCATAGTTCAGCTTAAACACCAACCCGTTTTTATAATTTCCTGTAAGCAAGCTGACCACCGACCTATATTATTTATACTCTATGTATGTCGTCACAGTTTCCATCAGTGTTTTTTCGCACCAAGTAACAGTGTCAGATCCCACTTCCTGTAAAAAGGGTCTAGAGTTGCACATTACTCGTATCTCAAAATCTTAGAGTAAATAAAAAAAAAAAGAAAGACTGCCAAATGCCAGTCAGTACCTGAAGAAGCATCTAGTTATTTCACATGTCCAACAATTAGTTGAAAGAATTGCCCCTGAACGCACTCTTGATCATGTCTTTATTTCCATTCACACAGAAACAACCCGCTGGGGGAGGCATCTATGCGGTGAGACTTCTCATTCTAATGCTTAAAAACATATTTAAAATGGCACATGATGGAAAAGTGACAGCACATTGCACAGTAGATGTTTTTCTTTTTTATTCATCTCGCTGGCTGTCACAAAATCACACTTAGGAGTCAGTGCAGGAAATGAACAGTGTCGTTTTAGAGGCGCTTTCACATCAAGTTTGTGCCACTTCACAGTATGTGTGTCTGTCTGCTTGCGTCCTGCAGGGTCTGACCTCCCAAAGTACTGACACCTACGAGACCATCAGAATGGACAAAAAGCCCATTGTCTGAAATAACACAGATTTGGTTCAATGAGGATGCTGTTCACAAAAACACAGTGTTACACCTGTTGAAGCTTTATACTGTATAATACGTTGTGTTGTCTTGTAGCGGGCCGGGGCATAGACTTCCTATATGCACATTTTTCACATTTACTTTGTAAAAAATGCTTCCTGTATTCTTGAACTTTATAGTGTGCATGCATGAGATGTAAAATTACTAAATTTATTTAACTGTTTACTAATAAAAGCTGTGTCGATGAGTTTAAACTGTGTGACTCTTTGTGTCTCACAGCTGGTCTTACTGAAGTTACAAAGAAAAGAGAAGTTTGAGGTTTCTGTTCAAGTGTTCCCTTTTTTGATTTGAGCTGTCTGGACTAGAACTTCGAGTCATGCAAACAGAGCTTAACTTCACTAACCGACCTTTAGGGAAAGCTTTATAATCCCATTGCTTTAATCTGTCATTGCTTTAGTTTAATTCTAGCTGATCGATGCTTTGTGTCAGAAAATTCTGATGACTATAAATACCGGCTTCTTAAAAGCTTCTTTTAATGTCTTTAAGAGGCTTTATTTTTAAAGATCTGACTAACAGTTGAAAACACAAAGACGCTCAATTTGCAGATGACGTCAAAGAGGTTTATGATGATAACTGAGAAGCTGGAACCAAATTGGCAATAATGAAACAATTGTTTCTGCATTTCTTCCTTTCTTAATAAAGACTTTATGATTAGTGGTTAAAGTCAGGTAACGCTTTTAGAGTTTTTAGACTAGTTGCAAAACCAAATGTAACACAGTGACTGATGCAGAAAGATTTTTATTTTTTAATATTGGCCTTTTCCTACTTTGGAAACATCTTATTTCTTTGTGTTAGCTTTTTCATTATGGATGTCACCTTTTTAGAAGAAATTCCATTTCTGAACCAACTATTATGTATTGGTATTGCTCATAACTCAAAATGTTTCAAAGAAACTCAACGTATGATGGTATTTCACAAGTAATCCAAATTATGCAAAAAGTCAGTATTTTACAATTTTGATCCTTTTTTTTGATAACGTGTGCTAATCTCTGAGGCCCAGCTTCAGTGATTCATCTTTATCACAGTTTGTATAGCAGAAAATTAATTGATGATACTAAAAACATCGTCACAGACCAACTTCTTCCAAAGGCCCTGAAAGTTTTCTGTATGATAAAGTACCACGTTAAGAGCCAGATGTGATAATTAAGTTGTACAGAGATCAGCAAATTAACACTTTGGATCCTATCCCCTGATCTTACGCCAATCAAGAATCTACTGCCAGGATGTAAATGGCAGGTGGACAAGCAGGACCCCACAAATTGTCATCAGCTTCCAGCACTGCTACAGCAGGAATGGATCGCCATCAAGCTTTGGGCCAAAAGCTGATATCCAGCATGCCACAAAACTGTAGAAGTTACATTAACTCTCTGGAGAAATTTGATTTATTGGCCAATAAAAGTGTGCACAAAATGCACAAAAACCTAAATACAAATGTAGGTGTATGAAACAAAACTACTCAACTTCTTTCTTCCTTAAAAAAAAATAGAACAGATGTCATAAGACAAAAACACACAAATACTTTAGAAAATTGTCAAAAAGCTAAAACTGCATTCTTCTTCTTCTTTTTTTTTTAAAGGAAAATTAAAAACAAAATTCATGTTTTTGTACCCAAATTAGAGCTGGAACACTACTCTGGTACACTACACTTCTGTTCAAGTAAATAAATAATAGCACAAACAATAACTTGCTTTACAGTTTTTAATGGATAACAACAATAATGAAATTGAAAGATTAAAAAATATAATTTTGATTAAAAGAAAAAAGTCTAAATGTGAAAATCATTGTAATGAAAAAATAAGTATGTCACATTTTTTGTAACATGCTCTCTGTTGATTGCAGACAGGTAAGACCAGATAATACCACCAACAGAAAATCCTGATTTGCATATATATGTGACTGTTCTGTTTAGGTGTCATCTCACAGATAAATGTAGCTGCAGTGGCAGCGGGCAACAAAGGACGTTTAAAATGTCTTTATTTGTCTCACCTACCTTTGACACGGTAATATAACTGGAAATGTATTCAAAACAGACTCGCAGGAGGCTGTACTCACCGGCTGTGTGCAGTTTTCCCCGAGGCTCCTGGCAATGACAGGACAAACTTGCTCACACTGAAGCGTCACACAAGCATTCTGCTGTTACAACATACCCGCATTATCTCGTGAATCAAAGGAAGAAGTAAACATTTATGTTTGTGATTCCCACAGCTCAACTATAATGCATATTTTTTCCTTTTTATCTCGGGGGTCTGCCCCCCCCCTTTTTTTTTTTTACTGCTGCTTTTTATGCAGTCTGCAAAATGATAGATGCGTCTTTAAAAGGCCATTTAAAAATATAACAGGAAATGGTTTAAATACAAAGCTGATACGTCGCAGACTGAGTGGATAGAGTGTTAGAAGGTGCAGCAAAGGTCTCAGGTCTTGCTGAACAAGTGTTGTCACAAACTGTCCGCAAGTCTAAAGCTTCCTGTTTGCTGTGTGGGTTTGTGGATCAGGCCATCTGAGCTTAGGCCAACAAATAAACCACTGAAACTAAAAACAAAAACCCTGACAAACGTTCAGATTATTTTGGAAAAATAGAACAAACTGGCGTCGATAATGGTGTTGCCTTCAAGTACTCCTGGGGAAATCAGTTTGATGAATGCTGTAAAAACAACAGGTAAAAACACGTCCACGTCCTCATCACCGGAAGCCTCCACCTGGTGGGAGGAGCTCTCAAACACCTGGACCCAGCAGCAAAAACTACTACTATTCGCAACAAGTAGGTGATATCACAGTCCATTCATCCACCCATTTTCTTCCACAGAGACGAATTGGGGTCACATTCTGAAAAGAAATGAATGTCTCAGTGTTAATTATATTTTAAAAAAACCTTTCAGTTTATATTCTGGTATAAATGGAAGATGACCGGGGGGGACTTAAAGCATACGCGGTTATGTGAGGATTGTTAAACAAAGGGGGCCAGAACCAGGCCGCGGAAAGGGTTAAATCTAGTCCACTAGATGGCTTTGGAAGACGTGAAAACAGCAATGACAGAGGGCATAAATACTTTCTACCAAACGAGACAGTGTAAGAAAGGAGAAAAATTCATAACATAATGTGTATTTATGTTATGTCTAAAAACAACTTGGTCATACGTGGTATGCATGCTGCCCACGTAAGACTATGTTGTGGCCCACCGTGTAAGATAAGTTTGACACCCCTGGTTTACACAAAGAAACAACAACAACACTTGCACTACTGAAGTAATCTTCACTGTCTCCCCACAATGAATACTTTCTAATGGCTAATGCTACTTGCGGCTTTTCAGAACATTTAGATGCTGTCATTTAAAAAAAGAAATGTTCATCTTTTTAGCATCTAAAATTCTTCCTAACAAACAGGAAAGTAACTATTCTACACTCATACAAGCACGAAAGCCAGTCATTTGAAACCACGTTTGTACACTTTACCTGTTTATTTCAGTTCCATTGTCACTGGTAAGCCTCAGTAGTGGAGGTTTTAACCACACAATATTAACTACTGTTTTATTCTTCATGTTCTTTTCTCTCTTTGACCCTTTTTCCTTTACTTTTTGATCTTGTTTTTCTTCTCTTATTTTGTTCAGTTTTTTCTTTGTGATCTGTTATCTTGAATATAAAAGGTTCTTGATCTTGGTGATTAGCAAAAGGGGAAAAACAAACAAACAAACAAGCAAACAAACAAACAAACAAACAAAAAAGAAAATGCAAGTTTAGCTGATAGACAAAATAGATTCATAAATAAATAAGTAGCCACTACTAATACAATCGTTTCAAACAAAGCCTGATAAATACTCTCCAGAGTAAGGATTTTATTTACTTGCATAATTGTAAGATGACATTGTTGGATTTGTCCAAGAAGAGTAGGGCTGTTAATTAGTGTTACTTTATCTTGCGCCACCTGAACGCAGCGCCAGTGGGCGTGTCAGTGGGCGGAGCGGAGGGAAACAGGTGTAGCGACTCAAACCAAACCTGTATTCTGGTGCTTCTGCCTTCGCGTGACAAGCGAGGTTGTTCTATTATAAACACACACTTTATTTTCCTGTCGTGTGCAAGCTCAAATACAGATTTAACAGTTTCCGTTTTTTGTTCATTTCATTGGAAAAGAACATGGAGCCTCTATCAGCTTTTTGCTAACCTTTGTTCTTTTATCAGTGGAAGTGTGATTTTTTAAAACATTATTTCCCAGTTGAACAGGAAACATCTGCTGCCCCTGGCTTCTTGCTGCGGATTTTCTTTTCCTTTTCTTTTCTTTTCTTTTCTTTTTCTTTTCTTTTTTTTTTTTTTTTAAAGTTTTTTAAACCTGACCTCAGTTTCCCAAATGAATTTGAACATGGAAGCTTAACACGAGATCTGAACTTCCTAGTAAGAGGCTAATAAAAAGAAACTTTTACTTTGGAACCAAACATGAAGTCAGCTGGAAAAAGTGCTGCGCTCCTGGCATTGCTTTCTGTAATCGGTGAGTTTTCTGTTACATCGATTTGCATGTAAATTAATAGTGACACTGCTTCATAAAACACGAATCACCTAAGCAAGTCATTTGGAGAATACTCTGTTCTCTTTTCTGTTAATTGGGTCTGTGACGATTAAGCATTTGACAGACGTGGCTTTAAGCTTGGATATAGTGTCTAAAGTCTATACATTTTGGACTTCGTGGCAGCTTCTTGTGCTTAATGGTGGTGTAATTAACCCAGCAATCTTCCTATGAGTGCTAAAACAATGTCCTTTAATATAGAAGGGATCTTTTTTTTTTTAAGATACTTTATTATTATTGCAGTCTCCATAAGTCTCCATGCCTTTGCTTTACTTGCCATGGTTTTGGCCCAATTGTGCAAAATTGTTCTGTTACAACATGCAATGATTTCTGTCTCCAAATCTTAAGCTCATCATGTCACCGAAGATTCATAAATTTAGAAAACTTTTTAATTTCTGCTTTTTCTAAACAGACATATTGGATTTTTTGGCTACTTCTGATCTCTTAATTGCATTAACTCAACTGGAGAAAAAAATAAAATGAAAAACCTGAACTACAGCCATCTTTAAACACTTTAACTTGTGACAAGCTGTTACAAGCAGGGGCGTTTCTAGGATCTTTTTAATGCGGTGGCTGGGGGCATGGCAAAAAATCAGCCAGGTGGGGTGGTGTGGGGGCAGTTTTGCTAACCTCCACTGCAAAGTCAGAAAATGATCAACCACAAGATGTAACATCTATATAGACAAAAGTAAAGCTGGCTGCGTTACTAAACAGATATCAGATGACTGCAAAACGTCTCAGTCTAAGCTGATGTCGTATAATAAAGACTATTCGTGTATTTACGGAGAGTAATGTCAGAATAAAGCAAAAAGACTAAATTTCAAGTTTTTGTTGAGCTGCAATTTAAGGTGCTGGTGAGAAACCATATTAGTTTCACATTGTGTGTAGTTGTTTTTCTTTTTCTTTTTTTAATTGCAAAACTATTGACTACAACTCCCTACAGAAATGTAACCCAATAATAAGTTTTTAGATTGCAGTGAGATTCTAGGGTGTGCCTCATCAAATTACTTTTTACATTCTTAATTCATTGCACACAGATTTACTCGAAAGCAAGAAAGTAATACCCAGGGTAGGATTTAAACCTGTACAACATGTATAAAAGGAACAATAATTTAGAAGACAATCATTTGTTTCCTTTCCTTCTTTGCATGTGCATTAGCTGCACCATCACACAGCTAGGCTTTTTTTCTGCTGGCTACTAAATATATATTTAAAAAAAAACCCTCAAATGAGTCAGAGTTTATGGACAGGTGCCACCTCATGCCCTTCTGGACCTGCCCTGGGTTGCAAGTAGCTTTATATGGTACAACAAGCCAATAAAACAAATGTTTGTTTTGGACAACAGTGTCCTTCCAAATTTTTGGCAATATATTTGGGAATGCCTTTTGCTTTTTTAGATAACCTGTATTGACCTGTGCAACAGATCTAGCTACCCTCAGATAAATGGTTCTCAATTCAATTCATTTCAGTTGTATTTATATAATGTCAAATAACCACACAGTCACCCCAAGGTGCTTTATACTGTAAGGTAAAGCACCTACAGGAGAGAAATCCCCAACAATAAGATGATATAATATGAGCAAGCACACAGGACAAATTCCCTTTTAACAGGAAGGGGCCTCCAGCAGAACAAGGCCTGTTGGGGGGGGTGAGGGAAAAGAGGAAAGACTGAGAGCGAAGTGCTCTGCTGGGACAGTATGATACTATGAGATCTTCGATATGATGCGGTCTGATTATTCAAGTCAAAGGATTATTCAAGATTATTGAAGAGAAGGTAATATTAGAGAAATATGCTCTTTCTTTCTAGTCCCTGTCAGTACTCTTGCTGCAGCATTTTAGATCACCTGTAGGCTTTTCAGGGAGGTTTTAGGACAGCCTGATAATAATAAATTACAGTCCAGCCTAGAAGTAAGCAGTTTTCCTCATCACTCTGAGACAGGATGCTTCTAAGCAGTCCTGCATATTTGTTTAATGTCAGCACTGAGAGAAATATCCTGGTCAAAAATGACTCCTCACAGTGTTATTGGAGGCCAAGGTAATGCCATCCACAGTGAAAGTCTGGTTAGTCACCAAGTCGCTAAGGTTTTTAATGCAGAGTACAGTAACCTCAGTTTTATTTGAATTTGGAGGCAGGAAATTGGAGTTCATCCAGGCCTTTATGGATTTAAGCCGAGCCTGTAGTTTAACTAGTTTGTTTGTATCGTCTGGCTTCATGGATAAATATAGTTGGGTGTCATCTGCACAGCAATGAAAATGCATGCAGTTTTTTCTAGTATTGCCTAAAGGAAGCATGTATTATGCAAAACGTCCCAGCACAGGTACCGGTGGAGTATGGAAATATATATATATTTATATTAAAAAAAAGGGGTGGAACTCCATGACCAACTTTTATATGTGAAGAAGTCTCCTCATTTACATTTACACAAATTGGAATCTATCAGATGGATATAATTCAAAGCCGTGCAGCACATTTCCTTTAACACTGATGGTCTGTTTGAATCTCTGCAGTAAAATGTTGTGATCAAGAATATCAAATGCTGCACTGAGGGCTGACAGGACACGCATAGTGACAAGTCCACCTTCACCAATACTGTTTCAGTGATATGACGAACTTTAAATCCTGATTCGTGTTCTTAGAATGAACCATTCCTCTTCAGACAATCACATAGCTGCACTAAAACTCCCTTTTTGAGAAGCTTTGAAGTAAAAAGTGGGATTTGCGAAGACAGCTAGATCAAGTAAATGCTTTACAGACAGCTTAAACGTCTGTAGCTTGAAGCATCTTAACAGAGATAAGTTGATCGTATTTCAAATTGTAGCATTAATTAACAGTCTGCTGTTCTGTTGCACTCGCGAGGCCAGCTGACTATCTCCGAGTTATCAGTAATGCTGCAGCCATGAACATGGGTGAACTGTTCTGGTGTCCGCATACTTTGTCCGTGCAGGTGTGGAGAAAGAAGCAGCAGAACAGAATGCAGCTCCGTTGCATTCTTACTCTAAGTGATTTAGAAGTCGTGGCCCAACCTGCGTCTTCCCGTTTTTTGGTGACTAATTCTAATAATGCTCGTCTGCTTTTGTTTCCTCATCAAGTCGAGATTAACGCCATTTTACATTTAGTTTGGACTGTTCTGCTCCAGTTGAAGGAGCAAACAGATGAATGTGAATGTGTTATTTTTACTCTTGACCACAGCTGTGATAAAGTTACGGTCAGTTTGAATGAACAAGAAAAGCTTGTACAACAGCTTTGTGGCGCCCCAGTGTTTGTCTAGAGTGTGTATGTGTGTGTGTGTGTTTGTATAATTCTTTCTTTCAGTTTATCTCTCGGCTCACATTGTCATCTCGTCTCCTTCCTCCAAAAATCTGAGTCTATGTCTGTCTCGAGCTGTCTCTCTCTCTGTCTGGTCCTCATTTATGTCAGCCACACTGTAGTTCTTTGTACCTACTTTTAAACTTTCTGTCTGTGTGAAGAGGCATGTCGCCTCTCCTGTCTGTGCCACCGCTTTGTCAGTGTGTCCTTGTCCTGACTATATCAGATCTGTGGGAGTCCCTGTCCTATATTGGCTTCTTTGTAATCATTGATTAAGCGTGTGAATCAGTAACCACTCAGCAAGGAAGAAAAAAACTTTAAACCCAGAAATCAAAGTGCAAATGTTTTGCATCTCCTGTTTGAATTGTTGATGTGGCTCTCACACCCATTCCTGTTTGTCCCGCGGTTACACGTAGACATTTTACCAGGTGTGATAAATGATCCAGCCATTAGTCAGTTCCGATTCATGGCTTTTCAACAGTTTTGATAGTGAAATACATCACTGAGAGTCGACAAGAACGAGTAGTTGTCTTTTTGTGCTTGAGTTGCTAAAATGGTGGGTAAATCCTGCATTTTCTATAAAACATCATTAAAAAGCGTATACTTTTGTGCCAGAATGGATTCAGTGTGCAGGCAACGTTTTGCAAAACACTGAATTTCCATAAACTTACAGCACTGAGTTAATTAATGTATTCCTCACACAGAAACCTGAGCTCAGGTGATGGAGAATTTGTTTTAGTTTTACTCTGTCGCAAAGCATTCTTTAAAATAAAAGCAAGTCAAACTTGAAACATGGAGATGCAGAAAGTCAATACGAAATGAAACCGAATAAAGCAAACTTTAAGCAGCGGGAAGATCATAGGACACAAAATGAAATCAGTCAACAAACAATGAGACAGCAAAACAAAAAAATGAAACGAGATCCAATGGATAAGATGGAAATATGTGAAATGCAAAACAATAGAAGCGTAAACATGTGTTGGCGGGCAGATGTTCATAGTCTTTACCCCCTTGGATGCCTACTAGGAGTAAACCTTGTTTCTCTCTCTCGTAGTTCAAGCCTGCTTCGAAAAATTAATGACTGGTTTTACATAAGAAAAAAAAAGCAATTCCAGGACCTTTTCTAATGGTGGTCAAACCATGTCTTTATTGATATATACTGTGGTGTCAGATCTCGTCACTGAGGGCTCAGTGGAGTCAAATGCTCTTTTTATGTGGGAAAGAGTTAAAAGAAACTACACACGCAGAAACTTTTCCGTGTTTCCGAATATAAAGGCAGTCTGTCTAAATTGTTTACTGTCAACAAGGAAAAATGAAGTAACAAAGTTTTTGCTCTGTCATGAATAGCAAGTTTGTTCACAAACAAGAGGCAATTTCTGCTTTTAAAAGTCACCTAAAACCAGTTTTTAGCGACTTTCTCGGTGTTGGCATGTCAACAGACCAGCTGGTTAGGTGAATGAGCCAATGCCTGTAGTTGTAAATGTTTGCCTATAGACAAACCTGTATAAGCTATACCCGACCTGCTGCCTGGAGCATTATAGGATAATATCAAGCTTTTTATGATCACCCTGAACAGGATTGGTCATAAGAGCTGTCTGGAAGGAAGCACAAACACTTTGGATAACAAAAGAGTGTCAAAAACACTAAATAGTAGCAAAATAGTTGTCACAGGTTCCCAGGCCCTAAGGTCATGTCTGTTTTGTATTTCTTCACTTTGAGGAGCTGGAACAATATATTTGGGTGTGTTGGCACTGACAGTCTGGCGGGTCTCTGTGAAATCACGGAGAGATTACTATGATGAGTAAAAATGACTGCATGCTTCATCACTTGATTAGGAAATTCCATGTTATTGCGAAATACCATAAATGTAATTTAGCCTTCAAAATGTACAAATGCCAATGATTCGCTGTGTTTCCTAATCCAAACCGCACTCTCCAAATATGCCTTATCTTCCACTGATTAAATCCACATGTTTCTCTTCCCTCCTCAGCCATCTGCGTGGAGGGTGGATTTGTGGAGCCTGCTAACCCCGTCACCACCCAGCGCTCCATGACAGAGACTCAAACCAGACTCCCCTGTCAGTATCAGGTGGAGGGGGAGGAGAAGGTGGTGCAGGTCACCTGGTACAAGGAGCTTTCAGACGGCAGCAAAGATCAGATCATCACAGCTCACTTCATGGATGGCCACACAGGTACTTGACTGAAGAAGCTCCTGTAAAGTCCCTGGGGAAAATAAATATTTCAGTAATAACATCGTGGCAAAGCTTTTTTCTTTTCTCTTTTTTTGGGGGGTAATGAGCGAGGTGCAAGTCAAGCATTGTTTTCCCAGCAGATACTACAGCTGCAGTTGCAGCAGTCCTTGGACATGATACTTAGTGCAAGCATTTATTATCAAGACCAAAACAACTATTTGGTGCATCCTTTGGTTCCAAATACACTTACAGACACTGCCCTCATCAGGTTATTGTTTATGGATTTGAACCTCAGTTATTAAATGCTACATCTGCTTTATAACTGCTTTATCTTAAAAAATATATTGATAATGCAACCTAAGTATTAACGACTTGACAAATGCCAACCATACCTACACTTATTATAATATGCTCTATAATAATCAGGAACGCTAAGGTAAGGTGGTTCTTCATTACTGCAGACCAAAGTTCACTCAAAACCATAAGCACATTTAATAAATTGCACGTGACTGTGCATATAGGTTAAATCATATTGAGAAAGAAATACTATAAAAGTGGTCAGCTAATAACAAAATATAGGAAAGACTTTGCTCTTTGTAATTTTGTGTGCTTTGATACTAATAACATTAAGAATATCTGTATTTCATTTAATTGTTCCATTTTTCAGGTTATTAGAAACATGTATTGTTGTGTTGCTAAAGTTTAAGTGTACCGATTAAGCTCAGTTTCAGCTCTGTATTCTTGTTCTTGGAGCTTTACTTGATTTACAGCAAACACCTCTCAGTTTAAAGATACAGTCAGAAATAAAAAAAAAAACATTATTTAATGAAAAATATATATATTTTACCAATAAATACACATTAGTGTGTAATTATGTCTTCTAATAACTGATGCATTATGATTAACTCAGAATTAATCAATTAGAAATACATAGAAGCAGGCGATGGTTTGTCATGTTGGCCTGCCATCTTGGATACAGTAGCTGAGATTCACACATAAAACATGACGTCAGTAGAGACTGGCCACGTGTGCAGTATGCCCAATATGGAAGAGAACAGGGCTCACGGTTGTTCGCATGCTGTGGTGGCAAATTTGAATTTGTATCTGAACTTTCAGACTCAAGATATAAAGAATCATATTAATGTTTTATAGTGTGAGAAGGGTTCATTTCACCAAAGAAGCAAAAACGCAAAGGAAAGATACAACATGGCAATCGTCTAGATCAGGGACGTCAAACTCATTTTATATTGAGGGGCACATACAGCCCACTTTGATAGTATGTGGGCTGGATCAGTTAAACTCCAATTTCTGTCAGTGTAAAATGTTTAGCTACGCATTCGATCAATGAGATGTCTTAATATAAGACGTGGAAGAGCAATTTCAACATTGTCTTAGGTTTTCTACATGGCAAAAAAAATGCTGCTGTAGTAAATAAAAGAAATTTGTTCACATTAGTCTTTAAGCTTCAATTGTAAGAACTTATGTGTAAAATTACAGAAATCTATAATTGAATTACTTTGGTATATTGTGAATGGCCATGAGAGAGGTTTTATGGGTAGGAAAATCTGTAAAAAAAAGAAATGTACGCTGTCTTTCACAGTTTCCAAAGCCATCCAGCGGATTGGGGTCTTTGCCAGGCTAATTGCGGCCCCTGCCCTTATGTTTGACACCCCTGGTTTAGACGTAATATCATCCTTTTCCTCAAGCCTCAGGCCTCAAGCCTCATCTCCAGAACTGAAGTCAGGGCTCTGACACATAAAAACGTGCATAAACATGCTTATCTATTCCCAATATTGTCACAATTACTTTGTGTCAGCAGATTAGACATCAGCATGAACATCACTGACTCATCGACTCATATCAGACTCCTTTCACAAAGTTTTACAGCTCCCTTCCAAATCGACATGGACACGTATTGACAGCTGAGGTAAACAGCGGACTGTCAACCAGTGCTCACTAAAGATGAACTTCAGTCAGAGTTTGTTTGTCCTACAGCGAGTATTATGCACTTCATTTGGGAGAGGCAACAAAACAGAGTGCAGTTCACTGCAATCTGCAATCTATCGACATCTAGTAAGAGATTTTAGATACTGTAACTTTAAGCAGACTTTCTTCTGATTGGCTGCCCCTCATAAAGTTTTGAACAGCAGGTGGGTGGAGCTTCTGTGCTCTTAGCCAGAGCTTTGTGCCTGAAATTATGATATTAGGGATATCCACTTTCAGTAACACCGTATGGAGCTAAGAATAGAAAAAAATGTCTGAAACTGAGCATAAAGAGCAGACTGAAGCCCAAGCTTAAAGGAAAAGCATTTTAACATTTACAGCCTCAGTGCAAGATCTAGAGGTTGGAGATTGAAGCCCATGTGCTTTGTGAATTGGTGGAGAAGTCAGAAGGTCAAGGTGCTGGTTAATAGAAATGTAATTTGATCCAGAGGCCCACGGCTGGTCCAGTGGGCCATGATTATATGAGTGAATGTGAATCATGTGCTACATCTACCTTTGTTAATTGTTTAAATACCTTTTTCCTCACTGCTGTTGTTAAAGAGTACTCACTACTATGAGTAGACCTGATTTAACGGCTGTTACATTACTCAGCTTATAACACACATCATTTCACTTTCAGATTTATTCATGTAAAGAGTACACACACGAGAAAATAAAACAAAATAATTGTTGCTGTGTTTGTCTCTAATTGGGATGTGGTTTTTTGAAATGAGCTCATCCCAGCAGACCATTGTTTTGTACCTGGATTACTCTTTATTATTTGTCTGTTGTGACGCTGCCTGATAACCGCAGGCTTATTTTAACAATGTCTAACCATTTATTCTCCTTTCCTGGAGCTAATGCTTTTGACAAAGGGTCTGTTTGCCGTTTTGTGAGTGTTGAAGGTGCTCACCTGATGTTTTTGTTGTTTGTCAGAGTTTGGGCGTTACTCTGGTCGGGTGAGGTTCGAGAACAGCAACCCCATCAAGAACTCTGCTCTGATCATCCTGAACACAGAGCAGTCGGACGAGGGCAGCTACACCTGCCATATCTCCACCTTCCCCAGTGGAAATTTTGAGAGGAAGATCGCTCTCACCGTCTGGAGTAAGACTCATCATCCTTTCTCTCTCTCTTTTTTTAATCTTCTTGCCCACATATCCCTAATCCTGAGAGAGCTGCTGTAATGATGTTTACACCATCACCGTCTTCATAGAGGAACTGGTGACCGGGGGAATTCAGAAGGTGTGCCAGCATGGCCACAAGCACTGCCAGCTTATTTTAGGTTTTAGCATGTGAAAAGCTAAAAGGGAAATTCTTTTAATTCTATATTATTCTGTTACTCCAAGTAAAAATTAAGAAAAAGTTTAAAATATTCTCAAGTATAAAAAAGCACCACAGAATCTGCATACACCAAAAATATGTTATGCAGATTCTGATTCTGGTAGGTAGATAGCAGCTCAGCTGTCAAAACATTTCCAAGTTTATTTGGTGTTCCAGAAAGGTGGGGAGGGTTTTCCAAGATCCAAGATAAACAGGTTTCCACCACGAGGAGTGATTGAGTTGAGATAAGTTTGGCATTGATGTAAGTTTCGTATATAGCCTTAAATCACAAGTTTACATAAAGAGCTTTACACCCCCATAATCTTTATAATCTTAATTCTTCCTCTCCAAAGAAGGGAGGACGATAGAGAAACGACTGGAAAAAGCATGTTGTGTATATACAAAGAAAAGCGAAATAAAAAAGTATAATCACTATTAAACAGTATGATATAATTGTGGAAACAGGGTTATGCTTTAAAGAGCTGCCAACTTCGATTTCCCAGGTCTGTGGCAGAAGAAAAGTTTCCTCTTTAGCCTAAAGTCACCTGTTTCCACTCCTTATTTTGTCTTTTGAAAGATCTTTGCAGAACTTTTGCACCCAACTAAAGCCTGGCACAAGTAATTTCCCACTGAGAAAGGAGCTTAAAATTCTGTCCCCTTTCAAATGTTTTAAAAACTCATTTTGATGCAAACAGTTTCTGCGGTGCCGCTGTTGTCCCCAGGCTTCCTCCTTTACAACCATAATAACAGCCCTGGGAATGCTGTTTTTGGACGGATCCTTTGTGAAGTAAATCCTGGAATGATGCTATCATTTTTAAACAACTTTCTCATTTCGCTGCCAGTCATCAGCAGTAACAGACCTGTCTCAACACGCCCCAGATCTGACAAATCAACAGAAACACACAGAGACAACCTCTAGCACCAAATTCCCTCCATGTTGGAACATTCAGGTGTAAAATGTTGGTTTGTAAGTGGAGAAACTGATGCATGAGGCTACCTGCACACGTGTTACTGTCAAAAACTGTAAACTGAACAAACTGGGCATGTTGTTCTTAACGTGAATCGGTTTTAGAGAAATTACCCTACTATGAAAGCACTATGCCGAAAAGTCACATTTGGACTTGGAATTTTTGTTAAAAACTGGGTGTTTGGTTTACAGATACATTTATTTTAATTGGATGAAAAATGATCAGGATAGACGTATCAGCATATTTTACAACACAGCTTCTCTCATGAAGGCACTTTTCAGATAAGTTTGTCAGGTAAATAATGTGAGAGCTGAAATATTTGGAGGGGAGAACATCTCCCCTGCTCACTTTTTCTTGAATTGTGTCTTTTCTTGGCTGTGAGTCAGTCATTTATCACTGAGAAAGCTGGAATCATTCCTTTATTACTGTAAGCCAATGAGTGAAGCATATTTCCCTTGCTGATATGCCGCGCTGTGCTTTTGTGTGTGTGTGTGTGTGTGTGTGTTTTTTTTTTTTTTTTACTAGTTTCTGTTTTTAAAGGTTTGAGCTTTCCTCAGGTGGTGCCCTTTTCTTTGTCAGTTAATCCATAATAGTTGTTGTTGTTAATGCTACCTACTTGTTTTGTCTGATGTATTAATAATCCAAACATTAGTGGAAAGAGTTAACCAGCCAGTGACTGTTTACAACAGTCATGACTGAGTGTGAATCACAATCGTGTTAAACCAGTTGGTGACAGGGCAACGAAAAAACAAAATGTAGCTGTGTGAAAACATCTCAGGTGACCAGTTCTGAGAGAGTTTTGCAACTTTGTGTTCTTACACAATTCCAATGAATTTGATGGTACGTTTAGTTGGAAACCCACAACTATAATATGTGGGAAATTCTCCAAAGTAGAAGATTACTCTATTTATACACTGTATATAAAAGATGGAAGAAGATTTGCATTAGCTGGATAGCTTTTCCCATTTTGATTTTTTTTTACGTTTCTTTTTAGTGTTGCGACCTGCTAACACTTGGTGCAAGTTGCATTAATGCACATGGTACAGAAACGGATGCCTGCTAATTTATAATAAAAAAAAATACTATAATTTAATTGTTACATGTATTACATCAAAAATACATCAAAAATAGTCAAATTCCACAAATACCATGGAGAGGTCCAGTTCAGTGACTCATTATCAGGTGAGGCTGAGCAGACAGCTAGAGCTACATGTGTGTCTGCCTGCACCTGTCAGTCACATAAGCCACACCCACTAACAATGCCTAATTCCGGCAAGGTGGAATGAATGGGCGACAATGGCTATAAAGATCAAGACCTTTTCTTTCTTTCTTTTTTTTAACCAGGTTTTAAACATGTCCACATGTCCAAGTGGTTATTTGAAGATAGGAATCTAGAGGGATCAATGAAGGTCACCCTGCTGGTGGCACTAAATAAAAAGTCAGTGGATCTGTAGCTGGTTCAGCAACATAGAAGATTTCACTGCACTCTGTCTGTTTTTTTTGCTTTAACTTTGCATTTAACTTTCGTAGATCAAATAACATTTTTACAAGAGGTATGCGGAAAAACACAAATGTGAAGCTGTTGTTGTTACTGCAGGAACATTTTTGAATCGTCAGGCAGTTCTATGACTTGAAATTCTGTACAAACTTTCATGCTAATCCCTCAAACAGATTTCATTTGCCAGTCAGGACAAGTGTTGGATCATCTACCCCCTTACCTCTAAGAGCCAAGAAGTGAAAAAGAAACTAACTTGGGAAAGAGACTTTGTAATCTGATGACTGAACTCATTGTGCATTTTTTTTTCTTTAGTACTTCAGCAAAGGATCAACTAGAAAGTCAAAACCAGAAGACTTAAATGAACCTCTTTTCTTTTCTTTGTTTAGTTTTACCCATCTCCTCCCTGGATCCAGTAACTCTTGTGGAGGGCCAATCCTTCCGTGTGGCAGCCACCTGCCGAGCTATAGGTCACCCACTTCCCATTCTCTCGTGGGACACCGACATGTCAGGAACGGTCCAGAACCGCACCAGCGAGACTGGGTCAGTGTCCAGCTACTTCTCGCTCCACCCCCTGCGTAGCATGAATGGGAAAAAGCTGGACTGTTTAGTGTGGCATCCCGGCCTGGAGGAGCCGCGTAGGATCAGCAACCGCCTGGAGGTTCAATGTGAGTATAGCTGTGGAGCAGAAGTAAGGCAGACTGGAGCTGTGGCAATAACCTCATATTTTTAAATGCAGAGTGGGTTTTACTCCAGAAATAATATTGCTGGTTCAAGGAAGAACAATAGAAGGAACCAGAAAGGTCACCGAGTATCATATGGAAAAATAAAGGAGAGATTGGTACCCCTCACTGACCCCTGCCCATTCTTTACAGGTCGGGGATCACACATCGCTCATTCTTGCCCGTCAGCAAAACATTTCCTGAAATAATTCAAGCAAATATAAAATGTGGAGAAGTTAGAATGTTATCTGTTTTTACCAAGTTATTTGGTAGCAAATTCTGTCTCCATACAATGTACAGCTCTATAATTTAGCCTTAACATACAGCACACCAAGCTCGAGCACTGATCAGACATCTTAAATCGCCATAGTAGGATCAGTCGTGGTGGATCGTTGCCACCGAAACTGTCGCCACCGAGTCGCTCAGTGATACTGTGACAGTGACAAAAGCGCTATGGCGGTGACCTTGTTTTCTTTCCTCATGTCTGAAACAAATGTCTCACTTCAAACTTCATTCATGGGAAAGTGCAGGAATGTGAGCTTTGGTTTTGTATACACTGTCCATCCGTCAGACACCTGACTTGCAGAAACCGAGCGAAGGGTGTGGATATTGAACAAAGCAGTTTTAGTCAATTAACCATGAAAGTTTTAAAACAACATGAAATAATTTATCTTGGCATTCGTCAGTAACTAATTTGCACATGTACTACACAAAAGTCACATGTAGTGGCGGCTGCTGCTTAATAAATGCCTGGACCTGCTACTATTTACTAGTTTAATTAGTAGATCATCACGCCCCAATACTGCTTTCTCAGTGCCATCCATATTTGTTTTGGTGTGTTTTGCAGCTGTAAATAGATACTCCGTAACCTTGCATTGTATGAAACAGTGTACGTCACTGCAAAGGGTTTTAAATTACTACACTTATGCTGTTAAGTGCAAACTATATGCTCATATAGAATATGTAAAGAACTGGGACACGCCTGGCTTTTTAGTTAATAACAAGAACAAATAAAGGAAAAAAATGACATAAGTGTTTTTACTCTCAGATTTCTTAAACACTGTTTTTATAGTCCCACCTTTCTCCTTTCACTTCAAGCTTTGCGCTGATCCTTGACGTATCGCGATTTAATCCTCTTCCCTCTGCTGTTAAATATTTATAGGTTATTACTTAAACCAGCCTACGTGTTTTAAAAGCAGAAATTTGAATGCATAACAGCAGTTATGCCAGTTATAGAAGGTAACATGACAAAAACAAACATTAGATTCATGTTTTTTACAGATTTCTTACAGTATTGTAGAAACTATGAACACTATGAACAAATGACAAAAAACGATTAGGTTAAAAAAAAAACAACATTTCTCCTACATCTCATCCAAAATAATAATATTCACTTCAAATGGACACTTGTTAAATATTCAGCCCATACCAAGAATATCACATGTTGACCTAATAAGTTGGTCCCTCCCTTTTATGTAGGTGTGTTTGCGACGATACGAAGCCACTAAGTTAATATTTATGTTTGAACAACTCCGAAGACTAACACTTAAATGCAACACAGCTATAACTAACAGTATTAACCATGCCCATGTTTTTCCTCTAATGGTGTCAAAATGTCAGCATTGAAATCAATAAAAATATTACATTTTTGAAGGTTTTTACATTTTATACTCGAAGTTGAAGTTCTATAACCATTTTTGATACTGCCAAATTCTCCCGTAAAATTAATACTTGAGTGTACAGTATGTATACTACCTGTATATATCAATAACATTACCTAAATGAAGATATTATGGTGATGTAGTATAACAGGAGCATTATGTGTGTGGTCCGCCGTCCATCAGTCTATCACTGATAACTCAACTTCATGCATCTGAGCAAAAGTTACTTTCAAAATATTAAATTTATTCTTTATAACCTTGATCATTCTTGCACTTTCTTCAGCACGTTTTCATTCTTGTATCTTTGAGTACCACCTTAATGTCTCTTTTTTGTGAGTGTGTCGTGGTGGGAAAGACGGAGCTGTTTTCAGCATACATACTAAATCAGCTCATACTTATTAGTATGCTGTCTGGAATGACACTGCGGTTACTCTTTGCTGGGCTATGGGCCAAATTTTAAGCTCTTCCCTTTAATGGGAACGTAAGCCAATTAGATTTTGTTTCACTCTAGTTGCCCAGCAAATTATATTTATAAAGCTTAACTGTCAGTCTTTGAGATTAAAGAGCTGGGTAAATATTAGCTACTATCGGCAGATTTGATCCTGCGGTGGGAAAGTTTATCAGTGATAGGCTGTCCTTGACTACTGTTACTGTATAACTGTGCCAAAACTTGAATTGTTTCAACAATTCCTCTTTGTCTGATTTGAAGGACATTTGTTACAGGTGTGGGAGTGAGCTGTGCCAGCTTGCTTTTAAAATGGGATTAAATACAAGGTTTCAAGCTGAACTTTTCTGCTAATCTTATGTACTCACTGTTACTGTTAAAATCACTGAACTGGTGCTCAATACGCTTAGTAATGACTCCAAACCTCCCAGATAACATTTGAAATTCTGAGACTTGCGAAACATCTTTTTCTCGGCTTTGTAGATTTAAGAGGAGGAAATAACTTCATCTGTTGTGTTTATGGTGCAAACAAACTTCTTTGTATCTTCTCTGCTGCTCTACAGAGTTCTCTATTTGATCTATTATGCAGCATAGGAGACACTAGTTTGTGATGCTGCTTACTTAATATTTGTGTTTCTGTGTCAGACCCCCCAGATGCTACGATCACGACGTCCTCATCTCGCTGGTATGTGGGTTTGGAGAAAGCTGAGCTGGTGTGCGAAGGCAGGGGACACCCCAAACCTCGAAACTTCACCTGGACATGGTACTTTCTGCATTTTCACATACACATCTGTCACTCTGGCAGTCAACAAGACTGTGATGATATCATGTTAAATCCCACCTCCCCCCTTTCTAATACTATTTATGCTGCTAATGTTCTTTTTACATGGTGCTGGAATGTAAGTCAAAACATGGATAAGCCACTGCTAACACGCATACACATGGAGTACACACCTGCAAACAACAAAGGAGTGCGCTCCCATCTAAAGGGGGGGTCCTATCCTCTGCTGGCTCAAATCACGGCTGAATAAAAGGTGCGGTGTCGCGTTGCGAAATTTGAAGTTAGAAGATTTGGTTTCACACGAGGGAGGGAGTGAGCGACACAAGGAAGAGCAGGAGACACATGCTAAGCGTTTAATCATAGTGCCATGCTTTAAATATCACTCTAATGCCTGGTAAAACACTGGGTCTGTACTTTAATTAAAGACGCCAGCCATTACAGCTCTCCCTGTGCACACAGTGATCAAATGTTTTGTGCTGAGTGAAAAATATTTGGGTCATGAGGCAATCTTGAAATATTAAAGTTTTGCTAGTTTCAACCTCTCCACTAAGCCATCCATCACTGAGGCCCCACTGTGAGGAAATCCACTGATTAATTTTAGTTATAATGTCAGTAAACATTTTGAAATGTTGACTTTTTTCCCCTTTGTTTGCTTTTTAACAATGTAAATATATAAAAATACAACCAATAGTCAATATGAGTGGCTAACTGCTGGTCTCTCCATGTGAGCATTTACAGAACAAATCTGTAGTTTAATCTGCATTGAAAACACTGCGTAAAAGAAGCCATTTGTCATTTAGTGGGGTTATGTGAAAGATAGTTGACTAAGGAAATGATCCTACACGTAAGCCATGTGTGGAATAAACAAACTATCATTTCAGCTTTAAATATAAGAAGTCATGCTAGCTGTTTCCGTGTGTCGAGTCTTAATGCTAAATTCTTGGTTCCAGCTTTACATGAATTGGCAGATAACATAAATGTTATCAGCAACCTGTGCATTTCCCACAATGTCTCACTGTTCCTCTAATGGTTTCCAAGTCAGCATTTATGTACATTACATCTACACCCGCCATCCACTTTATTAGATACAATTGCGCTCTCGGCCCTAATCAGCTGTGGATGCATGTAGACGTGGTCGAGACAAGCTAGTGAAGTTAAAACTGAGCTTCAGAACTGGGGAAAAAGTGTGATTCAAGTGACTTTGAATGTGGAATGGATGTGGGTGCAAGCCAGACTATTTGAGAAATAGTGGATCTATTGGGATTTTTCTCAGGTGGCCATCTGTAGAGCTTAGAGAGATTGTCCACGAACATCCACTCGATCCATCTCTATCCACAAGACAATATTTTAGATGTAGTGGATGTAGGAGAGTCACAGCATGTACAGTACTGTGCAAAAGTTTTAGGCAGGTGATTAAAAAATGCTATAAACAAAGAATGCTTTCAAAGATGGAAGCGTTAATCATTTATTTTAATCAATCAACAAAATGCAGTGAATGAACAGAAGAGAAATCCAAATCAAACCAATATTTGGTGTGACCACCCTTTGCCTTCAAAACAGCATCAATACTTCAAGGTAGACTTGCACACAGTTTTTGAAGGAACTCGGCTGGTAGGTTGTTCCAAACATCTTGGAGAACTAACCATGGATCTTCTGTGGATGTAGGCTTCCTCACATCCTTCTGTCTCTTCATGTAATCCTAAACACACTCGATGATGTTGAGATCAGGGCTCTGTGGGGGCCATACCATCACTTCCAGTACTTCTTGCTCTTCTTTACGCTGAAGATAGCTCTCAATGACTTTGGCTGTATGTTTGGGGTCGTTGTCCTGCTGCAGAATACATTTGGGGCCAATAAACAATTATTTATATTTCTGAAAGCATTCTTTGTTTACAGCATTTTTTCACACCTGCCTAAAACGTTTGCATAATGCTGTATGTGCGGCCCAGAAACTGTGTGATGCTGTCATGGGAATGTGGACCAAAATCTCTGAACAGTGTTTCCAGAATCTTGTTGAATCTCTTCTCTCAGGTGTGAAGGAAAGGGGGGCGTCCAACCAGTGCTAATAAAGTGGCAGATGAGTGCATATTTTATTAATCAGAGCAACCCTAAAAATATAAAATGTGTATGTACAACAAGTGTATAAAATTCACAAATGCCTTTCTTGATCTTCTTATATCCTCCAAAGACAAAGTCATTGTTAAATATAAGAGATAACGCCATAAAACATGCAATTTGCTTTATCTAGTAAACTTTTACTTTTACTTTTGGCGCTATCGAGGCCAGCTACGTTCTTATCCTCAGTTTTTTGATTAAAAAAAAAGTGGCAGTAGTTTCACAATATGTTTTTATGTATAACTCATGTAGTGAAACTATATTGTACTCTAGTTTCAGTCATTTCACAATAGCTCTTCGCTTCATTGCACTGATACTGTGGTAAGTCTCAAAAAGAATAAGCCACGGGAGAGATTACAATCTTTTTGGCCAGTGAAGCTGTATTGCACACCTTATCTGTATCATTTCCACCATCCTCGCTGTGTCAGATGCAATCTCCACCTCTGACTCGATTTAGAAAAGGCTGGTCAGAGAAGCTAGGCGGGGTGTTGAGAAAAGAAATCTGAGCCGGGGCGACTTTGACGGGGGGGTAAAGCAGTAGTTAAATAGCTGGTGGAGCACAGTGAAACCAGGGGGGAATATGACCCCTCTCAGTGGACCTGAT